>NC_050173.1:36504136-36709136 GCF_008315115.2 Sander lucioperca
GTACACTCACATAACACCCCCCCTCCCCTCCCCTCCTCCCCTGTCTGCAGTGTGCTGGCCTGCCATGGTAGTGAGGTTTCAGACGGCCTCATGCTCTGTAATTACAGAGGCTTGGGGAGGCTACTGCTGTAGCCCTGCAGTGCTTTGCAGACCAGAGATGATGTGGAAAAACCTGCCCCACCACCTCATACAGGCCTTCACTTAAGAGAAGTTGTCAAACCTCTACCTGTTCTAGTCTGTCTCTCAATACTGTATTACATCTTACAAGACAGGAAAGGTAGGGGTCACATTTTTGTTTTGCTGCCTCATGTCACTTTAGAGCTACGTAACAGTCCTTAGTGTTTAGGATGAGGATATGTTCTTTATAGCGCCCAGCCCCGCTGCTTTTCCCAGCAGGTGTGCTAAATTCTCTCGTTTTCTCCGCTATCCCAGATGGCACGTCACGGGCTTGTGCAGCCCTCTTCAACGAGCTGAGGAACACAGTTTTCGGCAAGGTGGCCCAGAGCTCCATACGACGAATCGCCAAGAACGTTTTCCTCCACCTGCACAATCTGGATCTGGGTTTCCATCTCAGCCGCCAGACAGGAGCGCTGTCCAAGGCCATCGACCGCGGCACACGGGGCATCTCATTTGTCCTTAGTGCACTCGTCTTCAATCTTGGACCCACAGTCTTTGAGATGATCCTCGTCAGTGGCATTTTGGTAAGTCTCATGGTGACATACACACACACCTAACCATAAGCTTAAACATTAATGGAGGATGCTACCAGAAACGCTTACAATTTTCTTGCTTTTATTTCTTGTTGCTGTTAACTGTTTCAGGCCTTAATGTTAGCACAGGACCTTCCATCACCTTGACACTCTTCACAGCAGATTGTCCGGAAATTAATTTCAGGAATATTGCCTCATTTACATTCTAAATGGAATATGAATCCCCATGAACTTTTGGTGGCAACACACAGCCCATTAGCGTCAATGATGAATCCCAAAGCTTTGTAGCAGCTTAATGTCCTCCTGTGGAGTATGCCCCCCCCACACCCACCCCCCCACCCCCACCCCCCTCTTGGCCACCACCAAAAGAACGGCTCGTCTATAGTGTGGTGCTGTTATTCCACTCTGGACCATAATGTCAGCTTGCCTGTAATGAGGGCAGACTCCATTGCCCAAATAGCTAAAGCATTAGCATGATTAGTTCTTGTAGTTTCCCCTCCATTTGTAACACTCAATTTCATAGTGGAATGGTCAAAAACAGTACATTCTCAAAATGCCTTGTGACGCCAACGTAAGAGTCCGGTGGCATGACTCTTTATCACAAAGACGTTAAGTCACAGCATGTAAAGGATGCTTTTGTTTTGTCTGTGCTTTTTTCTTTCTGCAGTATTACAAGTGTGGTGGACAGTTTGCAGCAGTGTCCTTGGGTACCTTATCAGCATACACCATCTTCACCATTCTCGTCACTCAGTGGAGGTAACAACAGAGATTAATTTAATACAAGAAAAATACAGGGCTAGATTTGTACTAGCCCTGTGTCTGACTCTATTTCGGTTGGTTGTTTTTATTGCTTATGTGTGTTATCACTTGAAAAAGATTCAGTAAATGGTTTTGTGGCTGTCTGTGCTGACAGTAACAATGTTCACTCATAGGCTGACATATGTACTTAAAGTGTTATGTGCGTGCACGTGTCCCTGCACACAGGACTCGTTTCCGGATAGAAATGAACAAAGCAGACAATGAAGCCGGCAATGCAGCTATTGACTCCCTCCTTAACTATGAGACTGTTAAGGTGAGATCCAACCCCCACTCAAACACACATATACAGGCATACACACATACCATACATCCCCACCCCCTTCCTTCATCAATCCTTCCCTTTTATCTCCTCCTTTCCAGTCTTTTTCTTGTATTTACTTAAGCTAGGCGCATTGACATGAAGAAATATTTACTTGTCTGTGATAATAGTGTTTCACTAGCATGATTGCCACTGTCAGAATTTGCCTTTTACTCAAACAAAAGATCTCTCTTACTCTCTCTCCATGTCTCTGTCTCTCTTTCTCAGACTCTCACCACTTTCACACACAAACTCGAGCTAAAAATCGACTTTCTGAGTACCTTTCTAAATGTGAGGAGTGGAATTTATGGCTGAAAGGACTGAAAGTTTAAAAAAAAGCCCTTGCCAAGCTGTACTATAGGTTTACTTAAAGGTTATCATATTCTCTCTAGTTATGATAAAGCAGTGTCGTAGGCACCAACGTAGGCCTACATAAACCGGTTGGGAGTGCGGTAATGGAACCTGTTGTGATACGTCAAATGTTCATATGCTGTAATATGATTACAAAAGACAATTGACATTGATTATGAATATTCTACTTCCATATTGTCTGGTAGAGCTGTCAATCTTCCTCTATAATACCATTCAAATTTCAGTTGTTATTTTTAAAAATATTCTGCGGTCTGTTATTTCTTGATAACAGACCGTTGCTAAGTATAACACAACGTTGCCATGCATAGCAGAGCGTTGCCATGGACACAGTTCTGTTCACTCTGGAGGACAGCTATCAATCCGCTGAAAGAAGTCTGGATAATTTATCAGCTGTGGCAAAAGTTGGGGAAACGTGGATCAACTTCTATCCTCCAATTCAAGCAACGACAGCAAATCTGTTGAGCGCCTATCGCTACATCTTTATATACGGTCTATGATCGCTACGCAGTAACTTCAGCCCAAGGGACAATAATGCTAATTAGTTAGCTTAGCTACATTGCAACATGTTTAACGTTACAGGTGTGTCAACTGCAGCAACTGTGCAAAAAGGAAACAAGATGAAAATGAGGACATAAACGTCAACATAAATATTCCCAAAGAAGTCCCATTCACCTTGTCTTACTTCACCATCAACCGAAATGTTCAGTTTAATGTGAATTAGAGCAGCTGATAACCCGCTACCTCACTACAACGCTTCAGCTAATGTTGTGTCAATTCCTGCAGTGATTAAAACAGCTGCTGAGTAATTTGTCCACCTAGCTAGAGCTAGCGATAGCACGGCAGCACCCCATAACAGCCCGACTCATACAATATACGGCTACTACCACAGCCTGTAAAGGGAATAAAATGCGTGCCTGGACTGGTGGCTTTTGCCAGAAATGTATTCGCTGCAGGAGGGGGGATACTGTGGTGTTGAGTGACAGAGGGTTGCATTAAACAGCTACAGAGTTTACGTTGCTATGGACGCAGGATTCCAACCGTAGAGACGGAACGGACTATTTTATTTAGCGGAAGCAATACAATCGTATTTAAATCAATAAACTCCTTTTTAAATCACTATTTTGCATCAAATTATTGATTTATTTGGTAAGTATCCATATAAACAGGCTGATTACCCTGTCAGGGTTGTATTCTCAATAACAACCGCCTCGCTCTACATTATCCCTTACGTACTACACTACTCAGGCTTATGCACTGTCAATGCCATTATCAGCATGTGGTTGTTGTTACACATTCTGCCCACTAGAGGGACTTCCAACTGGCCTTAAAAGGGATCTATGTCATGGCGCATTGCATTTCTGTCACGCCGCTTTCTGTTCACATTTTCCACCACGAACACACAGCGACAAACCAAAATCAACAGAGAACTCTGTAATGTAACCTTATCTAACAAGTGTATTAAAGCAGCTCTGTTGTTAAGGCTAACGGTGCTCGGTTAGCACAACGACATCATGTTAGAAAGCACAGCCGAAACGATTTGTCATAAACTAATTAGCAATAGTGTTAGCCACGATATTAACGGCATAAATAACTAAGCAAACGGTGCTGTCACTACTATTTTAGTGATTTATAAGCAACCTGTTTCTTGCAGATTGTGACGTTACTGAGAATACAGCTGTTAGAAGGTAACGTTAATATTAGGGATGCACCGAATCCAGGATTTGGGTTCGGATTCGGCCCAAATAGTGGGCTTTTTGACAGGGTTCGGTTTCTGCCAAACCTTAGAATTTTTTTCCACCGAACCCTACGCAACACACTACGTGCGCTACGCTGGTCGACGTAATGTAGGTGGACCGTTCAATGCAGTAGGCTGTGAGAAAGTGAAAATGGAACTCGCGTGCAGAAAAAGCGCCACCCGGCAGCACCCCCAGCCAAAAGAAGGCGACCCGAGCTGAGCTACACGCCCAACCCGCAATGCCGACGTGTCCCGCGTTGGCAAGGACCCCAAACAACACAACATCGCCGCTGCCAAAACAACTGCGCATGAAACCTCCAAAAGAATACGAGCCTAGTCAGCCGTTCTCCCTACAGTGGGAGCGGAGGGACCGAACGGCCGGCTGCTGCTCGTTAGCTAACGTTAGCTTTCTAATTTCAGCTACCCAACATGCCTTCATTATACACTGGTTAGCGGAAATTTGCCAAACAAAATTGTCACTCATCTGGCAAATGCAATGTGCTTTCCTACGAAAAGAGCGTGTGAATTCAACATTAAGTTGTTACATTTAACTATTTTAGAGGCTGTGGACGTTGTTTATTTCATTAATGTGTTTACTGTGTTAATGGACTCAGGATGGGAGTAGGATTCGGTATTCAGTTTCAGATTCGGCAGAATCTTAACCAGTGGATTCGGTATTCGGCCGAACCCCAAAAATCTGCTTTCGGTGCATCCCTAGTTAATATATGAAGTCGAAGCTAACTCTGACAGCTGTAGGGCAGCTAACATTAACTTTAGCTGTCTCCATGAAGCTCCCAGCTAAGCTAACGTTACTATAACTTGCGACGCAGTTAGGAAACAACAACGAGCTAACTAATGATAACGTAAGCATGGCTTGGTGGATGTCGATTTTAAAGTCATGTAAAACTATTTCCCATCCATCTTCTGATTTCCAGCCGCATCATGTAATGATGTTATGATGTTGCTCGTTTTGTTCGACCAACACATGGGCGTAAATCTGATCTAACAGTAGGGGGGGACAATAAACATAAAATTTCGGAAGAGCAATTTTTGAAGGGGACACAAATAATACAGCCAATTATACTCGTAGAGGACATGTGTACACAGAGGAAAGCCTTAATACTATCATTAGTGTAGCATGGAGACTGTACCATTATCCTTCTTTTCAGCGTTTCTCTTGATTCAATGAAAAAGCTGACTAAATTGACCAAAATATTCTTCTTTAAAACCATGTATTTATTTTTAAGTTGTTTACAATCAAGCCACAAAAATACCTTAAAACATAATGACTTATTTTCAAAAACTATCCCCATATAAAAGAAATACAATGCTTTTGTACACTTGTTAAATTAGCTGATCATAATGTAAATTAGTGAGCCACTGGTAAAGCTCATCTGCTAACCCTGACAGCCACACACTCCCAAAAATATGAACTAAGCTCAACACACTTACCTGAGACTCTACACCTGACTGTCCCTGGTCTCCCTGTTCCTCAGTTCTTTCTGTCTCCTTTGCCAGTGACATAGTGACGTTATTATTTCCATAAGCACCCATTCTTATAAAGATGTTACCAAATTGTCTTGATATGAGGACTTAATGTACTTACTTTTGGTGTAAGCCTACTGAAAAAGGATCTTATGCCTGTTTTTCATTTCTCTGTCATTTTATCTGAGCAACAACAACACAAATCTTTAACGTCAGATGTCTAAATATGAGTTTGTTTCATAGATTCACCACGTGGTCATATTATAATTATGAAATGATCTTGCGTCCTCCACATAAATATTAGGTTTCTTCTGGGACAGAGGATATATATTTAACTGATCTGCCACTTAACTTCATATTGAGCAAAACACAACTGTAGATCTTCAATGTTAACCCTAATGTCAGTTCACACACATAAAGTTAGGCTTATCGCCGTGGTAACGTTAGTTGTAGTGGGTGCATTTCTATCCAACAAGCTATTAAACAAGCTAGGCTACATTATATTACACTAACTAATAGTGAACATTTTGTCATGACTAATTCATGAATTACTCAGTATAATTTCTATTTGAGAAAAGAAAAACTTCATCCGATGTGAATAAAATAGCCTTGAACCGCCTACTTACTACATACCTGTCACTAGCCGATGTGACTGTGAGTCGAGTGCAGATCCTAACGTACAGCATGCAGTGGACCAAACCACTGTGAGGCAAGGGAGGGAGAACTCAAAATGTTTCTAAACTTAGAAAGCATTTTTTGGGGTTTGTATTGTTTTACTACTTAGACAGATATTTTAAGTATATCCTACATACATCATTATGTTATTTTTTCAGCATTGTTTTAATGATATTTCTAAGGGGGGACAACCCTTAGATGGGGGGTTCCTGACCCCCCCGACCCCCCTGGGATTTACGCCCTTGGACCAACAGTCCAAAAGCCTAAGATATTACGTTAGCTATCACAAAAGATGGAAAAAAGCAGCAAATCCTCACAATCCAGAAGATGGAACTAGAGAATGGTTGGCATATTTGATTGAAAAATGACTCAAAATAGTTGTCAATTTTTGGATCAAGTCATCTTTTCATCTTTATATTGACTCGAAAATGTTATTTTGTCCTGGGTTTGCTCCTATTTCTGTGCTCTCATTCTCTGTCCTGCTCCTCTTCTCTGTCAGTGTAAAAATGCCCACCCTTTTTTGTAAATGTCACTCCAGTTGCTACAAACAATGAGGAATTTATCACTAGACACTCAGGACAATTTCCTGGTTTAGTCCATGACCCACAGAGTGTCTCGGTTATAGGTTTAGACTGGAAGTTTCTGCCACTGGAGGCTTTATTTTGAGTAGAAATGTCTGCTGAGATCCAGGTTTGTTTTATAGAGGAGTGTGCTCATACCGACACCTGACTGATGGGGTGCGGCTGTAAACATTGTGTTGCCTCAGTGGCATGGATATCCTGAATCTTCATCTTAAGCCTCTTTCTAGGTAACCTCATGGTACATAGGACACATACAAACATCAGTTTTGGGTGCTTTGTTAGGCTGTTCTAGATATATTTTTGTACCCTTGTTATTTTCTTTGCTGTATTATTTTGCGTCCTGTTTTTCTCAACGTTTTGTTCTGTGTTATTTTGTGTCATCTGTGCCAATGCGGCCAGATTTAGCATCACTCTGAGCCGTGAGTGTGCATATGTAATTAGATCTCCGCCCACTCAGAAATCCGTTCCACTTTCACAAAGGGCTGGATGAGAACCTGAACACGGTGCCTTGCATTGCTTCTGTTTGTCCTCCATGTGCTACTTTCTTCTCTCTCTCCATCTCTCTTTTTCTCTCTGATTTCTTGCATTTCCCTATATGCACATCAGTGGCAAGTCTGTAGCAGCACAGCACCACTGCCGTTAGCTAGAGCAGCAAATCGCCCACTTAACCAGAGCAGAGGAACAATAGTGCAAACTAAACAAACAGCAATATTAGGTAATTGGCAGCAGAGTTGAGGAGGGTTGCTGTTATGATCATGGTGTAGTTTTATGTGCCGAATTTAAGAGATGTGCTTGTGGCTGATTCATGAGGCTGATTTTCTTTAACTGATAGCTGTATGTCTTAATCAAAATTAGTGCTGCTTGTGTGGTGTAACATTTCAGAGCTATCTGTGCTCTGTTGGTAGGTGTCTTTGTAAGCTGCTAGAGATGTAAATACAGAAGACGACAGTGCCAATGATTAATACTCTGCAGCAATTCTTGTTTAACTTGCAAGTGATGTTTAGGCTTCCCTTACAATTATAATTGCCTAATATTTTATAAACTGTTATTTTGCCATAATCACTACCCTCAGCCAAAGCTGCTTTGCAGAGCAGGCTCTGGATTTTGTTCTACCACCCTCCACATCCTTTAAGATCAGTGGGGAGGAGATGAAGATACAGAGACATGAAAAAGTGCTTTAGAAGCCAACTGAGACCCAGACTACGCCCAGAGCGGTCACAGAGAACAAATGCAGCCTTGAGGCAGGCTGCGCTAAAGTGTCTGCCTGACACTGCTCTCGCTTATACTTTAACCTTAACCATATTTTGTCTCTCTCCCTCTTTCTCTCTCAACTTTCACTTTCTTTCCTTTTGTGAATCCTTCTTGCTATCTCCGTGCCCTGTGTTCCCTCTCTGCATGTTTCTCATCTCGGCTGCAGTACTTCAACAATGAGAAGTATGAAGCTGAAAAGTATGATGGATACCTGAAGACCTATGAGTCGTCCTCTTTAAAAACCACGTCCACGCTCGCCCTCCTCAACTTTGGCCAGAGTGCCATCTTCAGTGTCGGCCTCACTGGCATGATGTTGCTGGCTAGCAAGGGCATTGTAGCAGGTGAGTGTGTGTGATGTCCAATTTTTTGGAAAAATCATTCTCTCAAGATCTATACACCATGAAAACAATGTATAGCATCCAGGTGTAAAGGCACAAAATACATCACTGGACCTGAATTGACCTCTTCATGCCCATTATCTGCATCTGCAACAGTGCATTTAGAAATAAGAAAGTTTAAGAATAAAACCACCTCAAAACAAAATCAAATGGACAGATGTAATAGGACAAGTAAAACCCTGACTGAACGGTATAATAGAAACTAAATGAGAACAAAGCACAGCAAGCATGAAAAAGTGGCATGAATAGGAAATAAATTAGCCATGATGCAGAAAATGAAATCACAGCAGGTGGAGATAGATTCAGACTGTAACATGCTTTGTCTGCTTTCACAACTTTAAAGAAGAAATGGTTTGAGTGTTATTTTATTTTTTTATTTTTTTTTTTAGATCTACCCATAATACTGTACATGCATGATCCAATAGAGCTAGATAATGTGCATGTCTGTAAGTTGTTCTGTTGCTGTCGTGTAGGTACGATGACCGTGGGAGACCTGGTGATGGTGAATGGGCTGCTCTTCCAGCTCTCCCTCCCCCTCAACTTCCTGGGCACAGTGTACAGAGAGACCCGGCAAGCCCTAATAGACATGAACACTCTTTTCACCCTGCTCAGCGTCGACACCAAGATCAAGGTAACTTGTCGGCCTGACATGCATCTTCTCAGTAAACTGCAAAAAAAACAGCGTTAGATTCTTTTTCTTCCTCTCACACGAGAGAACAGTACACTTGCAGACAATAGAACATTAATACCAAGTTAAATATAAGATCTAAAAAACTTGATTAAGCCTTTGCAAGAGATCTTTTTCTCCAACAGCAGCACATAATTGTGGTAAAAGATTTTAACACAGGACTGAGTTATTCTTGGCCGTGTGACATAGCTAACCTATCCACATGTGCTGTAAAAAATGATAGGTTGTAGTCAGACAGTAATTACGTGCTTGATGTGACTCAGGTGCTTCCTCGTCTATTGCCACTTGTAAAGCACGACATTACTCGCTGGTCGGGATGTTAAGAGAAATTGCAGCAGAGCTGACTTTTTGCTGATTTATTTAAAGCGTTAACTAGTTGTGATCAGTTAAGTAGCCATTTTAATTGATGCACCCTACATTTTGATTTTGTAGTGTGTAAAAACATGGTTCACCAACATTAACAGTTTTTATTTGTCTTGATATCAGTGGGTTTCGAAATAACAGAACATGTTTGTTTTATTTGTATAGTTTTCTGATAAAAATGATCATTGACTAAAAATGATGATGATATATGAGAGTTTTGTTGTTGAACTGTTTGTGCAGCTCATCTGCTAAATCAGTGATAGTGCTCATTCACCCATTGTATAGAGGACCTAATGGTACACACTAGGGGTGGGAATCACCAGAGGCCTCACGATACAATATCATCACGATACTTACAGTGGTGCTCATAAGTTTATGAACCCATGCTAAAGTTGACTAAAAAGAGGAATAAAAAACATCATCTTTTGGAAATTGATCTTAATGCCTTAATTTAAAAAATGAGGAAAAATTCAACCTTTAAGGAAACCAATTTTCTTTGTGAATGAATAATGTATCGTAAATAAATAAATGTTCTTCCTTAAAATACAGGGGGCATAAGTATATTTGTTATATTCCCATAGAGGCAGGCAGATTTTTATTTTTAAAGGCCAGTTATTTCATGGATCCAGGATACTATGCATCCTGATAAAGTTCCCTTGGCCTTTGGAATTAAAATAGCCCCACATCATCACATACCCTTCACCATACCTAGAGATTGGCATGGGGTACTTTCCATAAGATCATCTCTCAATGCAAATCAAACCAGCTATTAGGCTAACTCAACCAGCATGGGTTCATAAACTTATGAGCACCACTGTATGTCACGATACGATATTATTGCGATTTTAAACATATTGCAATATATTGCAATTTATTACCTTTTTTCCAACTTCAAATTTTTCCCAATTTCAAATGATGTCCCCAAAAGGGAACTTTGTCAACATCCGTTTTATCTAAAAAGATACATTTCTCTGTTTGTTCATCTCACTTCAGTTTTATTGCTGCAAAATGGGATTGTCAAGCAGATAAACTGACCAACACACACAGTATATAATAAAAGAACGATACTTGGCGTCTGTGTATCGATACAGTATTGCCACGAAAAATATCGCGATACTATGCTGTATCGATATTTTCCCCCACCCCTAGTACACACTTAACACTTTTTTGTCCTGTCAAGTTGTGGAAAGAAAGGGAAAACTGTGCTAAATGTTCTGTTTTCAGTTTTCAATTTTTGCCTAATTTTCATTCATATTCTTGTTAACAAAAGGCACCTTTTTGGGCTTGGACTCTTGCACTAAAGTGCTGTCCTCTTCACTGTCCCCTTTAAGTTTTCCATTGCCCACTAGGGCTGCAACTAATGAATATTATTATTATTTTTTTTTCATCAATCTACAAATTATTTTCTTGATTAATAAATGCATTGTTTAGTCCATAAAATGTAGGAAAACAGTGAAATAATGCAAATTTATAATTTCCCATAGCCTAAAGTGGCATTTAAAAGACAATTGATGTACTATCATATATTAGTAATGAAAACATCAAATCTTACTTTTGAAAAGCTAAACTAAGAAATGGTTGGCAGTTTTTTTCTTAAGTGACAAATGATTATGAAAACAGTTGCTGATTATTTCAGTTCAAGTGCCAAGACACATGTACTGCCCTTTATATACACTACATAGTGTTATTAACATTGAATTGCCTATTTGTGAATTCAACTTAAAAAGAAATACCAAGTCACATTAAAAACTAGATCCCGTCCATTCCGATTTTTTAGTTTGTCCTCTGTTTCTTAGCTGTCATAGCTATCACTTTTGTGAGACATTTCAGACATTTCATTGCTTTTATCTTCTTCTTTTTCACAACACGACAGCCCATCTTGCGTCAGAAGAGCACATTTAAGTGCAAATGTGCGCCTGCTGCCTAACAAAATGAATGCCTTTTCCATCTCCAGCCTGTAATTATAGTAGGAGAAATAAATCTGTCCAGTTATTTTTCACTCATCAGTAATACTCCTCTCCATTGTGATTCCCTGTGGAATGGCACTGCCCAGCAGGCCATTACTGTCTGAATGCTTTTTTTTGTCGTGTGGAACACATTGGCCTATTATGTAGATGTAAAATCATTTAAAACACCCCCTTACTTGAAACTGCTCCGCAAAATAAATTATTTTGGCTATTTTCCATGTTGGGGGTGTGTAAAATGATCATTTGTTTGTACTAATGGACTATGAGTTATTTGTATTAATTGGCTGAGGTGGATTGTGGGTGATTGTGTTGTTATTAGATAGTATAGAAACGGAGCGGAACAGGCTTTTACAACTACTCAGGGCAAGGACGGCGCGTTATTTACAGCTGACCTTGGCTGCATCTCAGCACAGCACTCTGGCTCAGCTCAGTATGCACCGAAAGTTTTCACACCTATTGATCCATCGGTCACAATGAAGAGCAGCGTCCGAAGCATCAGTTGAAATGACCTCTAGAATTTGCTGTGAATGTCTCTGCTTTATGTTGGCCATGTTGGCTCTGTGCTCCAGCATTATACCCCTTTACAAGGTGTTGGAGTAACGTTGCATCATGCCGGCCCTTGTCTGCCAGTGGCTGTTCTGTATCCGTCTCCTCTCTCTCCGTTTCGTCTGTATCAACCCTCTGATGGTTTTTCTCTAGGAGAGGGATCTCGCCCCGCCATTAGCCATCGCACCACAGGGGGCCACCATTCGCTTCGAGGACGTCTATTTTGAATACCTGGAGGGCCAGAAAGTGCTAACCGGAGTGTCCTTCGAAGTGCCTGCTGGGAAGAAGGTGGCCATAGTTGGTGGCAGCGGGTCAGGGTAGGTCACCTTTCATAGATGTACACTGACTGTCAAACCTTTAGCCAGGTATGTGTCATCTCATTTGTATGTGCAGACTTATCATCAGATATCATCAGTAGACTGTGGGGGTGCAGCTCACAGGCAGAATAATGCTGATGATTGGTTCCACGTCTGGTTGCAGGAAGAGCACCATTGTGCGGCTGTTGTTCCGCTTCTTTGAGCCCCAGCGGGGGAACATCTACATAGCGGGGCAGAATATCCGAGACGTCAGCCTTGACAGCCTGCGGAGGTCTTTGGGGGTTGTACCTCAGGTCTGAGACGCACCAACACAATCAAACAAACAAAAAAAAGAAACGATGAAAACGTAATGTTATCGACACTACATAGATTGTTTTTTTTTTTTACTATTTGGAGCTTTATCCCCACAAATGAAATTTACATGTGTCTAGATATGACTTTTTCAATAGAAAATGTAATATATTTGACTTATTATTGATACTTGTATACAACAAGGGGGCAGCATAGAACAAAGTAACATTAGTAATTAACAACCGCATTAGAAATAAACTGAATTCAGTTAGGTTTTCACTGCAGCGAGCTCAGAGGCCGATCTGAACAGATGGTGCATGAACAGTATTTTTGTCATTTGCGATCCTTCTCTTTCTCCCTCCTACCCCTGTCTTTGTATTTGCAGTCCTCTGTTTCTGTCTATGCTGCAATAAAAATATTTTCTGAAGCCTCTTTTTTTTTTTTTTTTTTTTCCTCCAACTGTGTCTGTATCAGGATAGCGTTCTGTTCCACAACACCATCTTCTACAACCTGCAGTACGGGAACATCCACGCTACACCAGAGGAGGTGTACCAAGTGGCGCGGCTAGCAGGCATCCATGATGCTATCCTCAGGATGCCCCATGGCTATGACACCCAGGTTGGGGAGCGAGGGCTCAAGCTGTCAGGTTTGCTGCACTATTATGACTACTGTTTAAATACGGTCTCCTCTGCAGAAGCAAGTAAAAGAGCTGTGTGTTCTGTGTATTTCCCTGGATGGTATACTAAGTTAAACAATTTAAAACCCAGAAATAATCTAATTATATTGTTCTTGTTTCATCTATCTATTTTCATTATTGATTAATCTGTCGATTCAACATTAAAAAACATGTTTAATTTACATTGATGTACAAAAGAGAAAAGCAGCAAAGAAGGCGGGAGCAGAGAATGTTCTGCAGTTTCATTGATAATTGACTATTAACTATTTTCTATCAAAATTGTGGCAGATTAATCAACTAATAATTTCAGCTCTAATATAATATTGTTATGGTGAGGTATGATTTGGGGTATGGTATTATCAGAATAGGGCTTGAATATTTCTGGTCTCAGTGGGTGATTTACAGTACTACAATCAGGCTGTATCTAACTGTTACAGCTGTTGTAGCTGAACTCACTACATTACATGTCATGTAATTACCCAAATAATATATTATATACAGTATATTAGGGTGGCAGGTGCCATCTTGTATGTATGCTTTGAGGAATAAATGTGACTGAGAGACTATAAAATGCAGTGAGCAGTATTAACATTTGCACAGTTCTAGATTATATTAACATTTCTTCCTAACTATTGCATTTGAAAATACTTTTAAGACTTTGATTATGAGCTGCTGTCTTGTAAAAGAAGCTGATAAATAAACTTGATTTAATTACTACATTTGACCTTATTTTATGAGTTTCATTATGAGACTTCATCTGCAGCTGCACCTGCACCATTATTTCGTTGTCCTCTTCTGAGTAGTGTGTGAACTTGTTTAATGGCACGTTGCCTTATTTGATCTGCAGTGATAGCACACGATCGCGTCGTATTTTGCTCCTAGCATCACGCTGCAACTCATTTAGCCAACATGAACACACAATGTTTAACACACACTGTGTGTGAGCACTTTCACTCAAAATCCAAGATGCAATTACTTGCAGCACAGATTTCTTTATGTGGAGTGCCTGAGTGAGTGAGAGAACGGACAAAATAAAGACATGACTAACTTCTCATTAATTTCTCTGCTGCTGTACGTGACAGCTGCCAATGAGTTTGTCAGAGGAGGGGGGGGGGCAGTGCTCCAAACTTCCTTCATTGCTGCTCTCCACTGCCAGCAGTATTTATATCTGCCGAATGCCACTTGCTTTCAAGAGGCCACACAGCTCATATGTAATAAAGACTGAGTCAGACACAGTGGCAGAAATCTTTGCTGACTTTTCCCTTACACTCAAATGAAAGTGACATTTTACCAGCCCTTTGTTTGAGGTAATTATCTGATGAGAAGGGTCAGAGAGAGACCTGCTGTATCCTTACATATTTCAAATTTTTTGCCTTTAGCCTGGTTTGCTTTTATTCATGACATCTGTTGTTTTGTTTCAGGAGGGGAGAAGCAACGTGTCGCCATCGCCCGCGCAATACTAAAGAATCCACCTGTCCTGCTGTATGACGAAGCAACATCCTCCCTCGACTCTATCACCGAAGAGGTGGGACTGACAGTGCATGAACATACACACACTGACAGGCACAGGCATGCTTACTACATACCATACCCACAAGTGCCCATTGTCTGCTGCACGTACAGGTTGACACCTCAGCATGCCTGCATACACATTTAGCAGAACAAGTCACCTGCTGTAGATGCACAATAACTCAGCTCACTCCTGCGTCACATACCTGCTGTGACATACACCCCCTCTCTCTACACACACACACACACACACACACACACACACACACACACACACACACACTACCCCCATGTTCTCCCCTGCCACCTGCCACTGTTTTCTCCTGTTAATCTCCAGCTCAGTTTAAACCTCACAGTCTTTGTAAATGTTACATCTAATAAAAAAGTTCAGCATGTCCTCTCTGAACTTCAGGAAAAAGGGTGGGGCAGTAGATGTGGTTGTTAATTGAGATTTGCTGTTGCTTCTCATCACGATGGTGTTTTAAAATTATCATATGTAAACATTGGAACGAAAAGCATATGAAGGTGGATGTTGCTGAGCAACATGCTGTTGACTTAGCTTCTCCTTTGAATCAAAGTTTGGGAGTACATTTCATATATATCCTGTCATTCATGCACTTTTTTTTTACTTATTATTTTTGCATGCCACCATTATTGCAAACCTGGGCAACTATTTTCTTTTAGATTAGGGTTTACTCTTGTAAAGCCTAATGGAGTGATTAAGTTATTTGTCTTTGTGTGCTTCCAGAACATCCTGACTTCAATGAAGGAGATGGTGAAGAACAGGACATCAGTGTTCATCGCCCACAGGCTTTCCACAATCGTAGACGCAGACGAGATTATAGTGCTCAATGAGGTAAGAACTCATCCACTTATTTTTTTACTTGATCTCATACCTTGCCTAATTAACATTCCAGCTGTAATGTCAGCTTAATAAAAAGCAAATAATATGATGGTTCAGAGTTTCCGAGCAAAAACATGCGCTGTGTTAATTGCCAGTCCAATTAGACGATTTTTCATTGAACGGAAGGATGATGACCTGCACTCTGCGTGACCTTTAGCGCACTGTATCTGCAAGCGCCAGAATTTAGAGAGCAACCTCATTCGTTTTGTGTTACCTTTCTACAACGTACATGATGAAAACATGCTTTGTTTAGCTTTTCTCATTAACTTCAACAACAACAGGACACTGTTGGTAGAAGTGAATGTATTATTTTCTCCATAAGGGCTCATTAAAGCAGTCCAACTCGACTGGCTGTTTTGGTCAGATGGCGTGTCTTGTTTGTCTCAGTGACTAATAATGTATGGGCCAGCTTCCCAGACACTGATGAGGCCTCATCCAGGACTAAACATGTCTTTTAATGGAGATCGCCATTCAAATGGTTTATCTGTACAGTTTTTGGTCAGATGTGTTTAAGTCGGGCTAAAGGTGCCATAGCGACATAGAGTATGTTTTTAAAATCTTTTCGATGCATTGTCACATTGTGTCTCGTGCATCAGAGAAATATCCAAGAGAAGAGAAAAATGCTGCAGTAAGTAACGGGCTGGGCTTGAGACACAGTGCAGCACAAAAAGACACAGAGGGAAGTCAGTTATTATCTGGAAAGTAAGAGTTAATATGAGAAGTAACACAGATGAAATGACATTTTCCACCAGTGCTCGAGTCAGATAGGATAAAATGAGAAGAGGTTTCTTTGAACTGCGGCGAGTGAGCATGTGTCGTTCCCGAGTCAGATGGAAGGGATCAGAGGGTCGTGGCGAGGAGGCATGTTTGCGTGTGATGTCGCCATGCCGTTTTCTGGTGTCACCAGCAGAGGACTGCCTGGGGTGCTCATTAAAATAACAAGCGGAGGCAGTCACGTGCTCATCTTGGGTGCACTAAAGATGATGCCAACACCTCTGCATGCTCATCGGAGGTGGGGGATGGGAGTGCCTTCATTTGTGTTTGACTGTGTGGGAGGGATGCATGTTTGTTGCGTGTGGATGTGCGTGTGTCTGTGAGTCTGTGTTTTTGCGAGAGAAATTGCAACAGTTGTTGGGGAGGCGGCAGGGATTCTGGGGGGGGGGGTGAGTCTCCGCAGTGTGTGGTCACTGTTGTGTGGTCATGACGAGATGCTAACTATAGGACTCTGTGTTCATGGCCTCTTCATTTTAACTTCATGTGTGCTGCACAACTTGCATTGGCAAGTTCAGGTTTCATGTGTTTCTTCTTTCCTTGTTCCCTGCTCTTTTCTTGAATGCCAGGGTAAAGTGGCAGAGCGAGGCAACCACGACGCCCTCCTCAGTACCCCTGGCAGCTTGTACGCAGACCTGTGGAACGCACAGAACAGCAAAACCCTCAACATCAACAAGAGCTCGCCCAAGCCGCCGGATGAGCGCATATCCCAGAAGGAGGAGGAGAGGAAAAAATTGCAGGAGGAGATCCTCAACAGCGTTAAGGGCTGTGGGAACTGCTCCTGTTGAGAGAAGCTGCCGCCTCAGTGTCTCTACATCCCTCACAGATGGCCTACACTGGAATCCCTGGTCTGTACAGTATTTGGGAGGGAGCAGAGTGGGGTTACATCCTCTCCACCCACTCAAGCCAAGCCCCCCCCCCCCCCCCCTTGTGACTATTTCTCCTCCTCCTCATATGAATAAAGGCCACTGCTCGCCAAAGTGAAGGAGGAGGAGCAGAACAGGGAGCAAGTGTGTTTAGCACTGGCTGGTGTCCAGAGATGGAGCTTTTATGCCAGTTGTCTCAGCTGAAGCCAAGCATAAGAGACCTTGTATATCACATACGTGTGTGTAAGACATCTGTTAGTCAACATGGTTGTTTCCCCCCCCCCTCCTCATTTTTGACATCAGGTTTATTGACATCTTCCATTGCAATGGAAACATATGAGAGTACACGTAATGACTTACATATATGCCTTGATGTTGACACAGAATTTCTATTGATTAGATTTGTTTTAATTTATTTTCAAAATAAACTCAACCTATAGTTTGTTTTTTTTATATCGAGGATGTGCACATATTGCAATTTATTCTGCAAATAGAAATACTGAATTACAAAGATTGTCTTGCAGTATGTGATGGTTTGAATAACACTATTTCCTTTAGCAGACACTTCAATGGGATTCAGTCATAATGCACATTGCCCATGACGTTTTAATGCATGTTCTAAAAATCTCAAATTTGGCAGATAATCATGTCTTCTTGATTCGACTCTCAGCATAATATGGATGTTTGGACTCATGCAAAATAGCTCCCCAATGAATTAGCAGTTTGTCACACTCACATTCATGTAAATATAACACTCTGAGATTGACAAGATGTAACTCTAATAAATCATTAATGGTTTTCACCATAATTGGAGCCACAATAAGAGGCAACAACTTGAAAGTCTCCTCTGGGAACGTTTCACTGTCATATCATTTAGCCTTAGTTGACGGGCCTTTTTAAGTGAAACGTTATTCCGAGTTTTAACAGTGCTAAGACAGCTTTTTGGATTGTATGGTCACAATACAAAGATTTATTCCTGAAGGTTACATGAAAATGTTAATATTTAAAAACATGACAGTACACTTATGTCCTCATTTTCTGAGGGCTGTTTGTGGGGGTGCACATTTTGTTTGTAACCTTGGTATGTTATTGTATCTATAAATGAGAAGAATTATTCTTGTACTATACACACAATGTGAAACCTGTTTCATAGTATTCTGGACTATGTTGACTGTGTGAGTACACTGCAGACAGATGAATAAATGTTGGGTTTTGTCTAAATAACATGTCTATGCTGTTTTTCTGATTAGCTAATTAATTAGCTAATGATATACATTTACATACCAAACTGGGGGGTGGGACCCTTCTATGTTTTGGATATATAACTAAAGGGGTCACAAGATGATTAATAAGCAAGACCATACAATACTATCCAAATGTGCAAATGAGAATCTACACATGTATTACATTTACACTGTTATTTCATTATTTTGGTTCATTTGTTCTAAGTTTAGTATATGAAGCAGCAAAGTAACAGTCAGGAAAGTTGCAGCATCTGCAACATCGCGTAAATCACCAAAGAAGAAGAAGATAATGAAACACAGCTCAGATGTCAGAAACACAGCCTCTGATTGGCCGACACTCACCTGACAACATCCTGATAAGATTCAAGATGGCTGGGGCTAACAGTAAAACAATACCTTTTGGATATATCGTTCTGGACTTATTGTGCAAAGTCTCTGAAAAGACACTGCAGTTCCAGGCCGGATTACAAAGCTTCTGGAAGTCCTAAGATTACACAGAAGCCCTCTTTGGAAAGTCCCTGGTGTTACCTTTCAGGCTAAACAAGAGAATGACGCTAGCTTGAAGCAATGTGGAGATATTAAACATTACTTTATATAATTTATGGATGGATGGCATGGAAGACCTCGTTGAAATGGCACATTTCTCTGCTTCTAAACAAACAGAAAGTAAGTATCTATACTGTATTGATCTGGAGATATTGAATATGACATAAAAGGTATATTTTGGACATGGAATAAAGGAATAGTTTCGACATTTTGGGAAATATGCTTATTCACCTTGCAAAGAGTTGGATGAGAAGATTGATACAATTAATTGATACCACTCTCATGTCTCAGTTCAATATAAGGTTTTAGTCAGCTGCCGTTTAGCTTAGCTTAACTTTTACCTTCACAGTTTGTTTATTACCTCTGCTGATGCTTCTTGTTGCACTATCCACTTTGCTGTTGTAACACTGCAAATGTCCCCGCTGTGGATTTATTATTTTAAATATCTTCATGTTTCTTGTATTTATTTTACTCTCTCTGTTTCTATATCATGATTCATGATGCGATGTATATTTATACGGCAATATAAAATGACATATACCGTGAGAGAATATTTATTTATTCTCAATAACGTCAAGTTAATACTATATTTTAAGAAATGATCTTGCTTTTAAAAACACATTTTCAATACAGCAACATTTGTATCAAATTGTGTATCCCCTGATTCATGAACAAAGTAAAATTGGGCATACATTGAGTGTGTAACCCATGAGAGAAGTCAAAGAAATTGTTTCAGATTTTGTATTTAACAGCTTCTTGATCTGTCTTCCCTTGAATACAAGTGGGTTAGAAGCTGAAGTGTTGAATCTATGGACACAATCCCAGCACTCTTGTGTTCATTGTCTAGTGGACAGAATGACAGCGGATCCCCCTCAAGAACCCCTGCAGCTCCCTGGATCCTCCTCTGGGACCTGATGCATTAGACCACGCTTTCTGTAAAGGCCTTTCGGCAAGATTATAATTGAAACTGACAATAACAAAAACATTCACATAACGATGACAGACCAAGCCCTGCTGCGCCGTATAGTGAGGCCTCCACCACCACCTCTGGAGGAAGTCACACATTATAGATGAAAGTAGACTTTGATAGAGCCCTGCTTGAAAGGAAAGCAACTGGCTGATTACTGGTTGGATGGGTCTCCTTTCATGCATCAGATGTCCAGGTAGATGAGTTGATGTTAATGGCGTCCTTCTAATCTAACCTAGGAAGAGATTATGAGTCAATTCATTAGCGACTCCCAACAACGTCCAGCTGCCCCTAACAGGTATTCGCTAATTATTCACTGAACATAATTTGTCTGCTCAGGTTCTGTGAGAGAGCTTTGGATATTACACAGAACAGGATTTTTTTTTTTTGTTGCTTCTCTTTTTTTTGCTGAGGCAAAGCTTTGTATGTGTTTGATACAGTCAAGGACGTAACACATAACACAGTATTGAAGACACTAAGCAATCTGAGATGGACATACACATGGAGGGTGTTTGCTTTCTGGCTATTTATGTTTGAAAACTGAATCACAAAATCTGTTGTTCAATGACCCTTAATTGTTCTGTATGGCGTGTATGTGATCAGTGTGTTGTGAGCTGTTTGTCTGCATGTCCTCGGGAGGTAATGAGGAAGCCATGTCCCTGCTTACCATGCAGCATTCTGCAGGCGCAAAGGATGACAGCCACACAAAGACCTTTAATAACATCTTTAATATGAACCGCAGCAGGAGATTCAGCCCCTAATGCAAACCACAACCTTCTACTGAAGGCCAGATTTTCAAAGAACATGCTACTAATGTGCAGACAGGATGATATCTCCTTTTTAAAAGCACTATTTCTGTCAAAGCATGGCTATATCATATTATGAACTGGTGATTCAGTGTTGGATTTAATATGTAGGCCTAGATCTTCTGAAAAAAAGAGAGCTGCATCCCTGGTCCCATGAAAGCTGTTCAGAGTGCACAGGTGATAAGAGGGCTTCAGCCACACATGTCAAATCCCTGCTGACCCTTACGTGGCCTGTTGCTGAAGTCCGCAGTGCTTTTTTTCATCATAATAACAGGCAGAGCGGGCACCAGACAGTCAGCTCACTCCCATCCCACTACAATGGAACAAGTATGTGGCCAAGGGCGTCTACGGCTTGATAAATATGCAACGATGCCTCAGAAAAGATGTAGTTATTTCCACCGTTTTGTGTGGGAGTGTAAATTTATGTGCGTAATCCCTGTGTACTATATCAATGCTCCTGGTCAAAATGAGAATGAATATTCACACATGCGTGCACTCGCGCATACATGGCTGATCCTTTTTAAAGTCAATAAACACAAATGTAGAGTTTTTATTCCATCTCTGCACATATACAGTATGCTGTGCTGCTGCTGATGCAACCTCTGAGCCGAGCCTGAGTGAGCCAGGCCACACATTTGTAATATGTACGCTTGCTGCAGAAACAAAACTTATGAATATCTTATGGATTTAAATGTGTTCTACACTCACTGACAAAAAGGTTTTCCTTTTTAGAGCAATAAAAAAACTGAATCTTTTTCACTTCTGATTTTGCAATGTTAAATGCTTGTCTCCTTTTGAAGGCAACTGATAATTTTTGAAAGGGTATTACTCCTCTGATGTCTAAAAGTTGGTTCATTTATTGTATTTTCTACAAAACATTTTGTGTAGGATGCTACAGGCAGAGATAGAGGCTGAAAGGGAAAATGCACCCTGAGAATATAAACCCTACAGTTTATCCCTTCACTGATTTTGAACAGCAAAGATGGTGATATCATTCAATGTCACAGGTGAAGTGACACTGAATTAGTGACTGAATCTGTGGACATTTTTACTCTGCTAGCTGTGAATCACAAAATGTCCCCATGTCCCAGTGAAATGACTATGGCTGCTGTCAAAGAGTCCCACAGGAGTTGTTCCATTATTCACTGTCTACAGAGCAGCTCTGGTGCCTGTGCCTGGGTGACATCATCAACTCTACTGCCTGTCTTGCTGCTGTTCAACCTTACAAAACAATCAATTAAATTGTTAAAGAAATAACTTTACCTTTGGAAGAGAATTTATATTCAAGAGTTCGGTTTTAATCTCTAAGACAGGGGTCTTCAACCTTATTACATTACATGTCATTTAGCTGACGCTTTTATCCAAAGCGACTTACAATTGCTATATATATATGTCAGAGGTTGCACGCCTCTGGAGCAACTATGGGTTAAGTGTCTTGCTCAGGGACACATTGGTTGATGTATCGCAGTGGGAATCGAACCCAGGTCTCCCACACCAAAGGCATGTGTCATATCCACTGCGCCATCACCACCCTTATTTAACCCAAGGACCCCTTAACTGAAAGAGAGATGGAGCAGCCCTGTTTTTGCATAGAATACTAAGCTATTTAAATATTAATTGCTAAAAATAATAATTTTATAAATCATCTTTTAATGTTACACATACATGTGGCACAGTGAATCTTTAGGATTAACTGTATCTGTGGATGGCTATCTTAGTGACTACCTTACCTATAGGCCAGTAAGCCTATCATCAGTATATTTGCTAATAATATGTTGGAATTATGAAAAAGACTTTCAAAAATTGACAATGATTTGGAGGCCCCCCCTGCAGTCACTCTGAGGACCCCCTAGGGGTATCGGACCCCGTGTTGAAGATCTCTGCTCTAAGAGCAGAAGAACATGTTTAGAACTGAGAAACTTAGAACTTAGAAACCTATAAAACTGGATCAAATGACTGAGGGCCCTGGTGAGGAGGATACATGTGTTTGCTCTGGTCCTGCTCTGTCATTCAGTGGTCTTTTGCTTTTAGAAGGATTCACATGAATCGGCGTGAACCTGCATGTGTATTTCATGTATGTTTTTTGAATGAAGCTGACCACATCTCAAACAGAGCTGACAAATCAGACCAAATGGCCTCTTCTTAGACTGTTTGGTCAGGCACACGGAGGTTACAACTGTCATAATCTTATTGAAGATTTCACACCAACTGTCAGACCTGGTGAGCGTCAAAGCCTTGACATTTCAGCATTTACATTCTGCTCTCAACTCCTTGCAGCCTGTAATTTTACATGAGTTTGGATGCCACCTCCTGTAGATTAATTTCCACTGTGTTATGGAGAATCTTTCCATTTTCCACATTGAACTCAGATGACCTTTTCAGCTGCTCAGCCTGGAAATTCTTACTTTATTATTTAAGTTTATTTAACATTTTATTACAATGCTTAGTCTGTCAGTATGTGCTCCTGTCATTCTGTACAGTACAGTCCTTATCTTGACATTACCTTTATTCTGCATTTTCCTGAGTTGCATGTTCAGCCTCACTCAGACTTACTTTTGTCACAATTGCATGCTGACATCTTTCTGGACAGAGTAAGTCTTACTGCATCTACTGTAAAACTTTTTTGACAGCTTAGACATGAAAGGGGAGAGAGAGGGAATGACATGCAGGAAAGGGCCGCAGGTCGGAACCGAACCCGTGGCCGCTAAATCGAGGACTGAGCCTCTGCATAATGGGCTGCATATGACTAAAACTCAACCGAATGGCTATTCTTACCATCAAAATAATAAAGACCGTACCTAAATCAACCAAATTAACCAAATAATTAATGTGAAGTAGAGTATTTGGTCAAATATTACACACTGACCCAGCTATCTGCACTGCAATGAGCCTTTGTTTCAATCTTTGGTTATTGATACAAAAATCATGAAACATTTAACCAAGATTATATACATAATCCATATACTGTAAAACAATTACAGGCTACATCTGTATGTATTAATATGTCCCGTGGGAGCTAATGTTTTATAATGTAACAATAATGGAAAAACAGTTTATGACTCATACAGAAATCCTGCAAAACCAAATAGGAAGGACACCAGAATCCTCAATACTAAAACAGAAACGTAGACAATACAATTGATTCACTCCACATCTGTGTAAAAATTGACCTGTAATGCTTCCAGCTGTGATGGACAGCTCTTTGGGCGTTGCATTAAGAAAACTTGTTATTGGGTCTTGTTAAGTTATTCTTTTGTATTGTGTACATTCAAATACAGTATCTTTATTTTAATTCATTTTAAAGAAAGTATCTGCTTTATAGCTATATTAATTCATGAGGACAAAGATAACATCTTTTAAATACTGTATTATGCCACATTTATGAGAAAGACAGACAAATATAAGACAGACAGAGATGTTCATTTCCTTATGTTTACAGTTAGCTGGATACGAAACTGGCGGCACCAAACGTGCCAAATGAGCCTTTATGATAATTACATTATGTTTTGGTGGTCAATGCTTTATATTATACAGATAATGGATGGATATTCACATAACCAAACCATTTAAACCCTTAATTTAAACTTTCCAACACAAATATTCATTATATGTAACACGTAAGTTTCAGTGTTAATTTGTGTAGTTGAGCCTATTATTTCATATTACACTCATCACACTGTGGTAGTGATTACCTCTGTTTACTGCAAAGACATGAAGAAACTCTATAATTATAACAGCATGACAATGTTCTGCTCTTGTCAGCTTTGAGTTTTGTTATCAACTTGCTTTGCTTAAGAGAAGCTGTAAGCCAATTTGTCCCCTCCGTAAAAACATCTGTAATGATGAAGGTATTTTAAGAAACGTGGATATAATTTCTGTTACTATGGAGTCACTATTGAGTTGACTTGTACTTTATGTGGAAAGTGGGCTCATAAATTGAATGCTATACTCATCTATTTCCAAGGTAATTTTGTGTGTGTGTGTGTGTGTGTGTGTGTGTGTGTGTTTCATAGAGTTAAAGACACTGCAGATCAAGACCACAAATTGTACCAGTGTGCATGCTTTGTGTATGACCACACAGAACAAGCTCAATAACAAGGAATACCAATTTGTCTTTACATGTGCTATCAGTAATAATGTATGTGACCGAGCTGCAGGAGTTATATCGGAGGCCATTACAGCTCAATTGTGTTTTCGCACAGCAGGAAATCCACTGTTTGTTTTAAATAAATTGTTTAGTTTGGGTTCTGTTTCATTGGGCATTACTGCACATTTAGATTACACACACTTTCACATCAGTAAAGATGGAAACTGAAGAGCGTCTGAATATTTATATCTTAAGAAAGACTTTTAGGGCTAATGGACCGGCAATAATGGTAAAGCTGAAACAAGAAGTTTGTTAATCGATCAACAAAGAGTTAATCTAAAACCATTTAGATAATTGATAAATAGAATAGAATAGAAATGACTAGATCAACATTTTTTAAAGCAAAATGCCAAAAAGTCACCGGTACCAGTTTGACATTTTTAGACCGAACAATTAATCGGTTAATAGACAAAATAATTGTCAGATGAATTCATAATAAATAAATAGTTATGGTCAATAACAATGATGTCATAAGTTCCCAGAGCCTAAGGTAACGTCTTCAAATGTCTTGTTTTGTCCACTTTCAAAACCCAAATATATTATATATATATATATATGATATAAAACAGAGGAAAAAAGCAATTCAGCACATTCTAGAGGTTGGAAGCAGCAAATGTTTGGCATTTTGTTTGATAAACAATGAATCCAGTCAAATCGTTGTTGATACATTTTTGTCTGTTGATTAATCGATAAATCAACTATTATTAAGATGTTTGCTTTCAATCATGGATTTTAAAGGGCAGTGTATCAAACAACTTCCCAAAATATATTGAAGAATGAAAGTGCTGGTGTTTGTGTATAGACGGTTTTGTTTACAGTACATCATGTAGCCTGCACTGTGAGCTCTCATATGAAATAATTCTGCATTGTATCTGCAGGAAATACAACAAGATCAGTGTGATATTTGACCGGAAACATCCCATTGTTTTTTTTTTTTTTTTTTCCAATTAAAATTATTGCAATCTATTTAATCGATCATTCATTGATTTCTCTCTTTTTTGTTTTACAGTTTGCAGATCCAACTCATATTGAGAAAGAGAGAGAGAGAGAGAGAGAGAGAGAGAGAGAGAGAGAGAGAGAGAGAGAGAGAGAGAGAGAGAGTCTATCCAAATATTGCTTCTAGTCCGGTAAGTGTTATGAGTGGGCTTATCATCCAGCATAGGCATACATGAGTAGTCTATTCATTATTCATGCCATTGCAGTTGCCCTGTTATGATACAGTCCTATTTGGAGTGGGCTACCTGATTTGCTCAGCGCGTCCGTCAAAGCAGTGCGTGGCCCTGCGTCGGCTGGCTGTGCGCGCTCATAGGTCGGACCGAGAAGAATCGGAGGGGGAGCAGGCAAAGTGCGCGCCTACGAGACTGCGCGCCGCAAGGAGGGGGAGAGGTCCAGCTGCAAAAAAAATAGGAAGAAAAAATACGCCGTGACAATGGCAACATCAAGCATCTCGTAAAAGGTAGATAACAGGCGAGGGGGCGCCACGAATCGGGAGTTTGAGAGGCGACGGCCCCTGTTGGTCCTGAGAAAAGCGGCGATATTAGGACATGCTGGCTGCCCTATAGCGCGTTTCCTGGAATACGAATTCTTCCGTAATTGAAAATGGAGCGGCGGGGGAGAGGAGAGTCGCGCTGTCTCCATCATTGAGAGGCGCGTCCACCTGCTATTACTGGAGGCCCGGGCTGCTGCTGCTGCTGCTGCTGGTGGTGGCGGGGAGGGTGGGGGGGGGGGGGACATGCAGGGGAAGTGTTTGCATTTCGGGGGAAAGACGCATCTCTGATACTGTCCAAAGCAGCTGAGAAGGATCCCATTGCGACGGGGGAAAAACGCAGTTTGGGCGCATACGCTCTGGAGGTAGGCAGTGAAACGTTATTATGCTGCTATTCAGCGTGCCGTGTGTATTTGAATAGGGAGCGAGCTATATTAGGTATGCACATGACAGCTTGATTTATACACACTGATATATATATATTCCTGCTTTGCCTGATTTGGTCTGATCGGACATTTTATTCAAAGGGAGAACACACCAAGCATGCGGTGTAGTAGCTGCCTGCCCTACCTCCTTGGGACAGCTGTCGTAGCCTAAATTCATTCGTCTCTGCTCCATCGATTACCTATTCCCTGCGAAAAATACCCCCACTTATTTAAAGCATAGGCACTGACCTATTCGCTTTAGGCTCAGAAATTCAACACAAATACAGATGCCACGTGTGGTTGTTCATATCAATGCCAGTTGTCTTGCACTGTTTGTATGTTTTGAAGACAAACGGTGGCCTGTGGACGTCATTTTGAATCAACGCTATGCATCCCGAGCAGTGCTGTCCCAAAATGAATAAGAAACGAATACAGGGGAATATTCTATAATCCAAACTAATGAATGATTCATGAATGGGCTATTGAGCCCCAATGGGATAACACATCATCTTACAGCTAGGCCCCTCCACTGTGATAAGGTGAATAAATGATTCATAAACGGTTTATAAGCACAAATTCTTAAAATTGGCCTTAACACCATGATGGCAGAGCACACACAGGTGCACTAAGGCATGTGTGAATGCCTGCACTGTCGGGTCACTACATCAGTAGCTTACTGTGTCTGTGCTACGCTTTAAGGATGCCTCATGACAGATGTTTATTGGATGTCCCAGTCACACTGCGAGCCAGACAAGCCATGCCAGAGAATAATGAGCTGCAGCCCATAATAACAGCCACTGTGTGCTGTGGTTTTGTGGAGGTGTTAGAATCAGTTGTGAACTTTGTTTTAAATAGGGTTTTAATTGGATTAAATTTTAACGAGCTAGAAATTTCCCTGGCTGATGTTTATTGGAATGCCTTGTAAGATGGGATTTTCAAATAAGAACTTGATAAATTTATTGCCACAATTAATGATCTGCACTGCACACAGTTATTGAACCCAACATGACTTGGTTTGATTTATGTTTTGGAGCATTTATTAGCATATTTGACAGGGTGTTTTGGACTTTTCAGCATGCATTGGGTAAAAAAAGAAATGTAATGTTAAACTGATGGAGGCCAGAGGGCAGCCTGTCACTTCCCTCTCCTTCTCTAATGTGAAGACAGCAGTGGAAACCAGATGGAAGGCCATGCATTGATTGAGTCAAAGAGAGCCTATAAGAAGGCCAAATTGAGTTGACACGTTGATGTGGGTGTCATTAACATACATGATAATGTGTGTCGTCATTGGTAGAGGCTATACGTGACGTGTGGAATGGAGAGGGCCTCCTAGCTCTGGCCGCTTGGCCTTGTTTGAAGATCATAGATGCGGAAACTAACAGGCGCTATCATATCAAACTGTGTCTTCATTCTGTGATGTGCCACCAAGCTCGCCATGGAGGTTTTGGCTTAACAGCATTTGCCATTCACATCTCCTCCTGGTCAGCTCTCATTGCTTTCACTAAAGTGCCATTCTTCGTTCAGTTTCAAATTGGGTGAGAAATTGAGCCCAATGACACATTACATGATGGCTCTGTTCCACAGTAGCAAGGACAGCGCTGGAAGGTTTTCTGAAAATGTGTTTAAAATGCTATCCGAGCATTATGTTGCAGCAATAAAACCAGCAGCTTGTGTACATAGTCTCTTATCTTCCCCTGCCCATGTGTGCTCTGTGGCTTCTCCTCTGCTTCAGCCTTAGGCACATGTGTTGGGCCTTTACTATCCCGTCTGTTGAATGGGAGAGATACATACATACATACAGAATGAACTGATCCTCATCAATCAATCTTTTTCTTATCAGTGGACATGTTATTCATATATGAGGATCATGTTTCTGATGAATATTTTACACCTTGCATTTTCTAATCACTATTAGGCATGATAAAGTAAAAGGATAAAACACTGCAGTATCGCAAATCTTTATTTGTATGATAATTATTTAGTAATTAGGTATTGCCTGATAGATAGAAAGGGCTTTCCCTGTCTATGAAGCCCTGCTATGTCTGGAGCTCTGCAGTTTTCTCTGCACATTGTATCACTACAGTATGGAAACACCTTGGCTCTGTCCCAGTCTATGTAGAAGCATGCTGAACCCTTCAGAACCATCTGTATGTTTAAGCACACTGTGTTTACTGTATGTCAGGCCACTGTATGCAGAGGCCTGCTGCGTCGACCCTGGCCCTGCGTTAGGGCTGTGACATGCTGGCTGCGACCCAGCGGAGGCAGTCTTTCTCTGTGCTGCTGCCGCTGTTGAGTTCTGTAATTAAAGGCAGAGGTAAGTCCAGGGGAGAAGGCTGGGCTCTGATTGCTTTTCATGGCCGCAAGGAGTGAGCTGCAGCATGTCCTAAGGGACTGAGGCGCTGCTGAGCTCTTTGCTGCCTGCTCTGCCCCCCAGACGGGAGCTGTTCCAGGAAGACACACACATTGGTACTCACATGCTGCTGGCAGACTCAGGCACACACAGTAAACATACTCAAACACATCCTGCCGCACACACATACACAGTGGCTGAGAGAAGCAAAAATTACATCTGTAGCTGACAGGCAAACTGCGCTAATCTACATTAAAGGGGCGCTATACAGTTTTGGCCATTTCTTTGCTGTTTTCTCGCTTTTTGCTCACAGGTTTCTCTATAGAGCTCCCCCTACAGCTTCGGAATAGATATTTGGCAGATCCATATGTTTACTTATGTCTGACTCCTCGCTCGGTCAGTCTGCCGTTTCCTCTTTCTTTGTTCCTCCAACAATGCTTTCCTAGCTTTCTGCTTCTTTTTTGCCGGCTCAGCCATGACGATAGTGTGAAAAACTCCATCGCTACCTTGTTAGCCGGTTCCTGAATGGGCGTATGTGTGCAGTGCCATGAAGCAGTTTGTTACATTGCGAGACCTGATATCACACGATACTTCCTGACGCTGAGGCTGGTGGCTTGCCGGCCGAAAGTTGCAAGGGTGGTTTTTCAGCTCACAGGCGATAGGGGGGAGCGAGACGACCACCATTCAACTCAAAAAAAGCCATATAACCATTCCAATGACTCTGAAGCTGTTCAGTTAAGGTAAATTAAGCTAAAAAAACTGTATAGTTCCCCTTTAAAGAATGCCCTGTTTTAGAAAATATGTGTCAGTATAAGGCGTGAGGCACTGAGGCAAAACTGTTACAGCTCAGTCATGTAATGAATTAAAAACAGCGCAATCAGAAATACATTAGGATCTCTCCCTCGATTGGTTGCTGGTTGGCATTGACAGAGCAGTTGATGTGTGATTGGGCTGAGTGTAGTGTGAGCAGAGGCTGCCTGTGGTTGTCTTGGACCAGCGCTCTGCAGGAGGAGCTGCCTCCCCACCCTCCCTCCCTCCCTCCCTCCATAGCAGCAGCCAAACCAACGATGGCTGCTCTGCACTCTGAGGGCCTGGCAAACATAGACATGCTCACATATAGGATCTGGGGGGGCCCCAGCACTTTTAGGGGAAAAATGGCCTCAGCGCTCCCCTCGCGTCTTTCTCTGGATTCATTCATGACAGCTTTCTGGTTAAAGTACACTGAGGGTTTAAACCATCACTTGCCTTACAAGTCCTATCAGAGAGATTCCTGTGGAAGGTGTAAGCAAGACTACTTTGAGGATAAGAGGTTTCAAAAAAAAGAGAGAGAGAGAGAGAGAGAGAGAGAGAGAGAGAGAGAGAGAGAGAGAGAGGAAAGCAGTTGGATGCAATTTAAATGCCAAGTCCAGCCACGTTTTTGCACCGTGTTCATGAATTAGTTCTGCCAGGATAATTAAAGTAATGCATCAGGATTTCTGCCATTAACAAATAAAAGTCCAATTAAACTGGGATCTATTAAACCACTTTCCGTGTTGCCTACTTGATCTCAATACGTAGGCTGGTGGCCACTGGGACCATAAGCATGCAGGCTTGATGTTCATAGCTCATTTCCTGCTTCCATATCAGACCCTTATATTGCAGATGGATAGTTAATGTGAAATTTCCCTTGTTCTGCTTGCACTCTCCCGGGCCCCCTTGTATTTCAACTCATGGGATTCTTGAAACAGATAGTGAGATGTGATACTGGGAAATTTGAGAAGTAGCCAAAAGAGGTGCGTATTTAATGCAGTGGACACAGGTGCACTGACATGAATGGTGTGAAAGCTACATATTCACAACATGACTCGGAAGGGAGGAGGCTATATGACGGGGCTGGATTTTAATTGGTTTAACACAGTGTGTTACCATGTATTGTTCCCTTTGTAATGGCACACACAGTGGCAATAACAGCTCTGTTTTTGTTATATAATAACACTAATAGTTTCATTGCCCCGTATAATTTGAACATGTTCTTCTTTTTTTCGTTTTTTTTTTTTATTCCTCATGTTGGAGCCAGAGGAGCCACATATCCATGTTACGAGAGACGTGTATATTGTCAGTGTCATGCATGCTGGAATAATAAGCCACCTTCATTAGCCTTATCTTTGATTTGGTGGATGGAAAAGGGGGAAGGAGGGGGTGAGATGAAAAAATGGGTTGATGATGAGAAAGAGAGCAAAACATAGTATAGGGTGTACTGTGAGAGAGGGAGCTGCAGAGGAGAGGGGGGTGGACATGGTGGGAAGATTAGAGAAAGAGCTGGACAGACAGAGGGAGAGGGGACAGAAAAAAGGGAGAGACATAGTTACTGTTGGTGGTGGGGATTCAGGGTGCATCCTCCCAGCACAGCCAGTTGGAATGAACAAACGGCCGTGAGACAGACAGTGTTGTCTAATGGGAGAGAAGCTCGCTGTGCCCTGGATGTTTCCCTGCACCTTTCATTTTCTAAATGCTGTTTTGTCTGTTCACCACTTACCAAGACACCAGTGCCTCAGAAAGGAACCACGCTTTATTTGCTGCTGTACATAATTACCAGCCATTCAAGACAGGCTTGTTTGCTACTCTAAACGATGTTGTGAATTTATGTACAAATAAGAGACAGGCTATATTTTGCTGTGAATCTTTTCACGGCGTACAAGTTGAGTGTAGCGTTTGAAATTTATGGCATCGGCAGCGTTCGGTCTGAGATTTGCTGTAATTCATTTCACTTTAATTGTGCTGCTGTTTGTGGAGACTGCACCATTTGTGCCCTAATCAAACATTAGTGATAATTGAATTGAATAGCTATTTTATCATACCACAACAGACAGTTGATGTAGAGAGCAGAATGACAAAAGCCTGTTGAACAGATGAAAGTCTTCTTGTCAGATACAGTCAACTGACGAATATGGCGCTTTACTTTCCATTTACCATAGCACGCCGGAGGCAAAACCCAATCCATGCCAGCACATCTACGCAGAAGTCAAATGAGAAATGTTGTTGAATATCTTAACACAGAAAATGTGAATTGAATTGCATACATGAATTTCAAGTTGGATTTGACCCTGATCTGTTGGATGATGTTGCTGATGGTAAAACAGCATGACTGCTATTCTACTACGGGTAATAATTATAATCATTCACAGCTAGTGGTCCTTGTCACAGGAGTGAGGCACAATGGAAATAATAATTAGGACTTCTCATTTCAGATGCATCGCAGAAGGGTGTATGAAGTGTGCACTGTGGCTCTTTGACTTCTAGGATGTACAGCTGTGTGTATACTTGCTTGCTTCTCTGTGTGTGTTAGCTGCAGCACGCCCCAGTGAGAATTGTTGCTGGCTCGGGATTTTCTTCAGCTTTGTGACTCCTGTTATTTCTCACTTTCACACACGCAAATGTTTTACATTATGACAGTGGCCCGGACTCTTTGCTGTCACACACAAATAGCCAATTGTAGCATTAAGATACACAAAGGGGTAGTAAGCCTGCTTCACATTCATTCTCAGTGACGTACTAAAGCTCTGTCCTGCGCAAACAGACATTTTTCAACTCACCAGTGTGCCCTTCTAACCCATTTTCCCAAGTCCTCATTCAGCGACACTGTCAGAATACAGCCCACATATATCACAGTTGAGCCAGTAAAATGCTCTTCAGAAAGAGTCAAATATGCATCTCAGCGTAGCTGGCGCTGATAAAAGAGCTAATTCATCATTTAGTCACACAAAGCCTCAGAGATTCTTTGTAATATTTTGTATACTGAGATCTGGAATATTGCTGAATAATTTCCACGCTTTCTGTGTTATACCATTTTTGGTAGTATTTAGCTTTGTTTTTGAATATAGTACAACATTTATTTTTCAATATATGTACGTAATGTATCATTTTGTTAGATATTTTCGTTTCAAATATTTGCATGTTTTGCAAAAAAACGAAAAAAAAACAAACAAAAAAAGGATTCCCAGCTATTATGGTTTGGGCTGGGTATAGAGCCTTTTTGTTCATTTTTTTTTGAGTACTGATTTAGCTGTGAGGTATTAAAGGCTGGTACTGAATGCTTTGTCAGATCCTTTGTGTTGTTTACCTAACTTATTGTCATGTATTCCCTGATTAGAATCATACTCATGCTCAAGGAAAGTTCTTGTTTGGTTGCTTTGTGTTAATAAATCGATAAATCGATAATGAAAATAATCATTCATGTTAGTCTAGTAAAGACAAACCTAACCTTTTATATTTCTCAAAGTAAAATAGTGACAAATATCATAAATAAACTTTGGTATTGGTCCCAAATCTCAGGTCAAAAGTAAACACTCCTTAACATGTGCTGCCTACAGTATGAATATGGAGCAGAAAGTACATCTTTGCCACTTATCCATAGTGTCCAGTAATCTCCCCTACAGTGTGAGCATTTCTCTTGCTATTTCTATGATACAGCGATGTTTCTGTCACTATGGGCTAAATACATTTGGAGAATGAAAACAGCAGGTATTTTCCTTTTATATTCAAATGGCGCTGTGTATAACCTGTTCCTTTGATATCTGTCTCAGAGGTGTGTATATATGCTCGCGTATCAGCACGCCTTTTTACCTTTTGTGTGCACTATTTGGGATTTGCTTATGGTTTATTTATGCAGTTAATTCCATTGAGAGAAATACTTTGTCAGGGGAGAGCCAGTGTACAGTCTGCATGCATACTTTATAGTCATATGATATAATAGGTTTTAAAACTCTATCAAAGATGTATGCTGCTGCAGTGTTTTGGCTCCAGTGATGAGGCCTCTAGAGAGAGGTGGGGTAAGGTATCTATGTGCATAGTGTATGTGTGTGTGTGAGTGTGTGTGTGTGTGTGTGTGTGTGTGTGTGTCTGTTTGTATAAATTATCTGTTTAAGTGGCAGCCAGTGCTTACAGAAGCCCTCTGTGCTGACTGTTAATCCCGAGGTGCATCGAGTCTACCTGGACATAGTGAACTGCCAGAAAATTAGCAATAACAAACACCCGTCTGTCTCTCCCTATCTCTTGTACTCTTACAAATCTGCCTACAACTGCTGAGCCTCCACAGTGAATGCAGTGACAGCCTGCCAACCAGTTAAAAATATGAATGTGTATGTACGCATGTGCACATGCTTATTTGGCCCTATGAGCTTTTATGTGGGCATGGAAGTTTGTTTTTGTGTATGCATGAGTTAGTCTGCATTCATATAATGATAAGATGTTTTTTTCATCTTACACTGTAGCCTACAAAAATGATAACGAGCGAACACTGTTATTTGGATAACACAATGTGCGTGCAAGGAACACATATTTAGAGGACAAAGGCTCCATTGTCAAGAGAAAAGTAAAGAAAAACTGTAACAATTTACACTTTGACTTTATCTCTTGGGGCTTTAGGAAATGTTAATTTAAGTTCCCATTATAAAATGTATTTAAATCAGACTACGAACTAATTCCATTATTCTTGGAGGCAGCTGGGGTTTCTGTATCCGTCGAGACGGTTTGCTGCTCCCTCCTGAGACCTGGAGGTTTTCCCATCACTTTTAAAATCAATTACCTTTCTACCTCCCTCGCCTCTCCAACTCTTTCTAAGTACTCTCCTCTAATTCTTCATTAGAAAACCCACCACTTCACCTATAGCCCACTATGAACACCTCAACCGGAACTCTGTATTAAGTGTTCATGGCACATGTGAGTGCCTCTCTCTCATTTATTAATGTGTCTTACATATAGCTAGTTGGCCTGCGCAGGTTCTCTTTTTCGCAGCATCTAGACAATGTCGCTGCCTCAGATTTAAATAGGAAGACAATCTGTGTCTGGGTAAGACCTGTTAGCCCTATGTGACACAACAAAGACTCTGCTGTACTGCTGCTGAGGAGCGGCTGCAGCCCCTGGGAGAGATCATGTTATTCTCCCTTATGCGCCATCTCACAAACATCTCACCGCACTAACTGAGGGGAATAAGCATGGATGGGCTTGACGGCTGCTTCCTATTTTAGTCATCGGCAGGTAGGCGGATGAGTTGAACTGCGGAGGATCTCTGTGCAGCAAAGTCTTTGTCTAATTAGTTTGTCTAATTATGTCTTTGTGCTGGAAATTTCTCAAATTAGTGGTATCGTGCAGAATGTGAGCATGCTCATTATGGTTGTCATGAGAATTGTTGCGGTGGTTGGAGAAGAGAAAGGGAGAGGGAGAGAAGTGTCACTGGAACCAAAAGCTCTCCACGGTCCAAATCCCTTTATCAAATACAAATATCTTGTAACAGGAGATGTAGCGCCCAGCTTCGTCCCAGGAATTCACAGGGAAAATGTTACTTTTGCCTGTGAAACACTCAGCATCCCCCTCCCTTCCCCCCTGTGCAGGGGGGTGCACCTATTTGTGGCAGACCACAAAAAGGTCCCCTTTGATTTTCCCGCCCTGTGCGTCAGCTGCAAGCGCGTCACAGCATTAGGGATGTAAGTGTCTCACAAGGAGACACTTTTTGATTTTCCCTCCTTGTGAGGTGCCAGAGCATCGTGAATGAAGCCCCCCCCCCCGTCATCACCCATGACTGTGAGCTTCTTCTCCTGGCCACCAAGTGAGGACAAGCCTCCCGGATCGCTTGCCATTTCCCTCTCTCCACCTCCACTTCTCTTTCTTCCCCTTCCTAACTCTCTCCTTCCTTGTCCTCATTGCTTCCCCACCATCCCTCTTTCATTTTCTCTCTCTCTCTCTCTCTCTCTCTCTCTCTCTCTCTCTCATTCTCCCCTTCCTTCTATCTCTCTCCCTCTCCTTCCCCCACTGCTGGGCCTACAGTAATTGGTATTCCGAGTGGCAGCTGGGATCCATACAAACACAGCAGACAGAGGGAGAGAGCGAGCAAGCAAGGCAGAGTGTGTGTGTGTGTGTGTGTGTGTGTGTGTGTGTGTGTGTGTGTGTGTGTGTGTGTGTGTGTGTGTGTGTGTGAAAGGGAGGGGGAGAGAAAGAGAGAGAGAGAGAGAGAGAGAGAGAGAGAGACATGGAGGCAGAGAGAAAGAGAAAGCCAGCAAGTCAATACGCTGGTTCATTAGAGCACTGAGTCACAGTGGCCGCTGCCTCGTTTGTTTGTGTTTGTCCAATACTCTGTCTTAAGCAGAGCCCACCGCCTCTGTCCGCTCACACTGGCAAACCTCACAGCAACACACCCCAGACTGCCTGGCCGCCTGTGATATGGGCTTTTCTTTTCTGTGACATTCTGACATACTGGCTTACGAAATTATTACCAAATCAATAGCTCTAAATTAAGCGAAGCGAGGCCTTTTCTCATGATTCTCACCAATACGAGTCCAAGTTCATGCCTAGAACAGGAAAAATATGGAAATATATATATATATATATATATATATATATGCAGTATATACTTGCTCTGTTATTCAATAATCATGCTGTGATTGAGATTTTCCATGACTGATTATATGTCAGCAATATGTGATATTTGTGACTGGATTAACCAAAGTGTTGATGACACACGCGGCTGCAAAAAAATAGCATGTCTGATTATGGCGCCGGATCTAAAGAAGACAGGCCAGTTCTCTGAAATGGAATTTAGAGACGAGAAAGAAAAAAACTGAGTGGCTCCATTAGGAAACAAAAATAGGATTCTGCAGTTATTGAAAATATGAGAGTGGATGTTCCAAAAAACAAGAGGAAGGAGTGTTCTCTGGTCACTGCAAGCTGAGAGCAGACCACTTGTCAGGATATTGAGAGAGAGAGAGAGAGAGAGGCAGGTTAAGAGAAAGGGCTGCAATGACCTGTTCCTCTCTTCAAGGCCTGTTTATTTTGGAGGATATAGTAATATGAGGGTGGCTGTTTGGTTGTCTGGCCGGGGCAGCTGGCTCCCAGGGCCCTCATGGTGCATAGTGACCTCTCATTACCACTGCTTGAGGGAGCGTGAAACGGAAGAGATCACTCCAAAGGGCAGCTGTGTAGATGCGCCTAACCTTTTAAACCATTGGAATACGTCAACCATACAAATAACTCATTAACCTTATCCATTTAAATGAAAAGCTCCTACTTTTATCCCACACCCCCTTCTTCTCTCCAGTATTAGATTTGTTTAATTGGCCTTTGCACACGGTGAAAATGGCAAGTCCCTTTGCAATGTGGTGTGGTCAAGGCAAGCCATACAGGAGGTCGATGGGGATTTGGCCCCCTTTGGCTCCGACAATAAACAAAGTTGGTTTAAGATTTGGAGGAGAGGGAAAAAAAATGGAGGGTGGGGAAATTGGTAGTATATTAGCATGTGTGTGAGTGTTGTTTAGGAGGTGGCCTCTGACTCTGTCCAGCAGCACAGGAGGGCATTGATTGGAGGAGCTCAATAGCTCAGGCCTTTTAATCACCTCGCTCAGAGGCTGCATTGTCCCACAGGCCCGGAGAATAAGCGCTGCTAATACCCCTGTGCATATGCACACAGCTACTGGCTCCCAGGCTTCTGCAGCCCCTCACAGACCTACACAGCAACTAATCAATAGACCTGATTACCAACTGGGAGGCTGAGCGGGCTTTGTTCTCATTTGTCCACAGAAAAGCTTTCCCCCCCCCCCTCCTTTCCAAACATCTTGCAAACTTCTCCCTCGTTCAGACACAATATGGTGTCCTTTAAAGACCAAGACTGTGATGTTTCTGTTATTCTGATGAGAAATGTGACCTGCTACACCGGGGGTTGGATCTGACGGTGTCAACAGACTTAAATGCTTGTTCTCCGAGTCTAGAATGATGTGCTGTTCTGACCCAGTTGTAAAGAAAACATGTAGACTAACACATCAGGTTTCTAAAAATGGCATTTCTCTCACTCTCACTCTGTGCTTTGCACTCTGTGTCTCTGTGTCTTCTCTCTCTCCCTCCCTCAATCTGTCTCTCTGCCTTCTTGGCTGTCATATCTCTTTATACCGTTTAGAAATGCTGTACATTGTGTTACAGGGTTGTGACTGATAGCCTGCCAATTTCAGCTGTGGCACATCAGAGAGGCTAACCCCCCCCCCCAACACACATTAAAACCGTGAAAGTGTGCTCCTTTCACTGCTCTCCCTGTCTCCATACCGCCTGATTAAGTGTTTCACAGAAAAGCTGGGTTTTAATTTATTATTGGTGAAGTCCACTGGAAACACGATGGCCTAAATGGCAACATGCAAGATTGTCTTGACGCAGGAAAACACAGAAACTCCCTCCCGGCGTGGTTTGAGTGTTGTAGATGTGCTGCAGCTTCACACGAGCAATAGACAATAATTATTGTTCTCTCTCATCAGAGATTCTGAGGCCATTTATATTTCCTTCCGTGCAGCCTATCAATAAGCCTCTAAGCCGGGTTTCAAAATCTAATAACGTCAATGACTTTAAAAGGGAAAACAAATATCAAAGGAAGGCGTATTAGCAACCAGAGATGGCGGTTGAATATTAAGATTTGAGTTTGCAGAGTGGGGCTCTTGTTGTGTCCCATGCCCTCTTCATTATTACCCCCCAACACATGCAAACACATTGTGCACACACACACTCTTTCTCTGACTGACGCCTCTCTCCGCCTTGTCTCTCTCTGGCCTTTTTCTGTCTGCCCTCCCTTTCTCATCCCCCTCTTTTTCTCTGTGTATCTCCTTTCTTCTCCCTCTGTCCTCTGCCACCCTCCTCCCTCCCCCCACCTGCCCCCCGTCCTTTGGTTTTGAAGCCAAGTAAAGGAGTCGCCTTCTGAAGCAACAGGGAAATAATTTGTGGCGCAGAGAACAAAGGGAAATCTTCACTGTGAGAGTAATGGAATGGATTATGTGATGTGGAGGAAAATTTTGGACTCTCATTTTGATAAACAAAATACTTATAAAAGGTGATTTAAAGAGAAAAATAATAAGGGTGTGATATGTGATAAAATGTATCCCTCTCTTAGGATCATGATTATTAGATTTAAAGAAATATATTTTACAAAACAAATCCCTAGTGTGTTTAACTATTTATCAGCTGCTTATTATTTATAACTCTGCTGTGTCTTCGACATTGTTATTGTATTGTGGTGGGGCTTGAAGTGTTGTAAAAGTTGGCAAATTGCAGCTACTGCAATTTCAGGACTAAAATACTGTTTTAAAAATGCCATGTTAAATCCATTATGGTCACATATTGACTGGAAATTTGTCAAAGCCCTCGAAAGACCTCCATGCTCACTTATTGAGCTGTTATCAATGAGCTGCTTTTGTCTTGGCTCAGGAGACTGGGGACGTATTAGCAGGATATTTATTGTGCTAGAAAAGAAGACGCCGTGGATCTTTTCACTGAACATTACTCGCTAGTTTCTGTAACAAATGTTTTATTACTTGATGTCTCAAACTGTGAAGATTTCTTGTGGCTCCTTATCTCATGATGTTATTTTATTTTTTCACCAATGACGATCGACGCGATGGAGCCAACGAGAGCTTCATAGTTTAGCCAGTTGCCTTTTTCTGCACTCAACAGTGTTTGTTCTTAGAAATAAAATGAAGAAACTAAATGTTACAATAGAAATGTGCCTTCATCACTCGTTAGTGAATCTTCTACATTCCAGATTCTTGGAGTAACCTGAAAGTGCGTCATTAACTTTTGCAACTATTTCCAAAGAAAGGGAAACAGTGCGCTAATGATGCATTCAATGACCCCTTTCAGTTAATTGATTGTTAGCTTTCTATTAGCTGCTGCAAATCTACTGATAATGGCTGACTATTTTTCATTGAAATGTTTCTTGACACAACTGGACACACTGTTGAACGTACTGATAAAAGTGAAAGTGATTTAACCAGCAGTCAGTCTGTTTTTTGCCTCACAACCTTGCACAGGACAAGAACAGATAGCTGAAAAGATTGTTGTTATTGCTAATATGTTAGCAAACAAATACTTATTCTCACATCCACACATTGAAGCAACGTTAGCATTCATTTGGAGTGGTGTTTTTGTTCACTTGACCTGCAAGTCCGATATTAAGTCTCCTGTTAGGTCCTTTTGTATCAACTCCTGAGACAAATGGCATTGATTCAGCTGCTAGATGTTAACACTTTGTCTGTTGTCTGGTGGTGCTGGACATGTGCTAAATCATACAGTGTTTTATCAGAGCTTTTTAGCTTAAATGATGTTGCTAGGTGTATATTTGACCTTTGGAGAGAGCCAGGCTAACTGTTTCTCCCTGCTTCCAGCGTTTTTGCTAAGCTAAGCTAACTGCCTCCTGGCTCCTTAACAAACAGAGAGAGCGAGAGAGAGAGAGAGAGAGAGAGAGAGAGAGAGAGAGGTCTTTTGAACTCTCAGAAAGAAAGCATTGAGCACATTTCCCAAAATGAAAATGTATTCTTTTAAAGGGGCGCTATGCAGTTTTAGCAATTTCGCTTTTTTGCTTGCAGGTTTTTCTTTCTCTGTTCCTCCGACAATGCTTTCATAGCTTTCTGCTTCTTTTTTGCCGGCTTAACCATGACGATAGTGTTAAAAACTCCATCGCTACCTTGTTCTTATAGCTAGCCAGTTCCTGTATGTGTGCAGTGCCGTGAAGCAATTTGTTACATCGCGAGACCTGATATCACGCAATACTTCCTGATGCTGAGGCCTGAGGAATAACCATTCCAATGACTCCGAAGCTGTTCAGTTAAGGTAAATTAAGCTAAAACTGCATAGTTCCCCTTTAAAGCATGTTGTAATTCAGCATACGAAGATGTTGATATTTCAGAAATTATATTGGGAACTAAAAACATTTTATCCAAGATAATCAAACAGATTTTTTTTGAAAGTGAGTTATGTATGCTAGCTACACAGTATATAAAGACGTTTCATTAAAAGTTGCAAAAGTAATAATGGATCTGGATCTGTGACATTATCATAGTTAGAGAACAAAATAGCACTTGCTTTTAACACTGACCTCGAATAGCAGAAAATGAAATCGATCAAAATCAAATTTGCAGTCCATGAGTGTGTGAGTGTGTTGAAGTGGTATTAACCAAACCAATATGACCCCCACAGATAAGCTATATTAATGTGAGTTATTTCATGTTATTAAAGTAAAAATCCCACTTATTAAAACTCTAAATGAAATGCTAATCAGACAGACGTGGGATGATTTGTGCATCTAACTTCAGGCCGCAAAGCAGAGAGAGCCTGTGCAATCCGTGTAGCAGCAGCCTGTCCTGCATTGCTCCTGCAGCTTCCTTCCCCTTTGACACTGGCTTTCACAAAGCTGATAGAGGTGGTGTGTGTGTGTGTGTGTGTGTGGGGTGGGGCTAGCTGCTTGAGTCACAATGTTAGTCATCCGTATTTCTCATCCATCAACATAGTTGTCAGGGGAAACAGACCTTACAGTATAACAACTTTACTGTAATTTTGTCACCAATGATTACACAGGATTCTGCATTGTTTACAACCAAACAACAGTGATCCATCCTTAAAATACAAGCTTGTATTTGTTGCATGTATCACTTGCATACTTAGACAATTACATTCATCAGGAAAAATATCTTTAGGACAATTAATACACAATATTAAATCCATTGAGACCAATGCAATGCGTGTTTACGCCTTCAGTTTGGTTTAACTCTGCATTGTAGTGTGTAAGATGTGAGTTTTTCTTGATTTTGGCGCAATCAATGATAAACAGTAATTACATTAGTGTCTAGTACTCGATGCAGACACTTGAAACACTTCTGCAGTAGCAAAGAAATTCAATGTAGCTTTCAGCTGTTTGTTTTTTCTGCATGCCTGTTCCAGATCTCTTTGTAAAACATTTTTAAGCATGACCACAATCATTCCCTAACCTTAACCATGTGTTTATCATTGTAACCATGACGACTAACGTCCCCTAATCTTTATGTAACGATTATTTTAATGGCTTTTATTGCCTTCATTAGAGCAGCTTAAGAATGAAAGGGGGGTGAGCTAGAGGTTGCCCTTTGTCAAAGTGTTTTAACCCAAACCACGATCTTTCCCTAAACCTAACTAAAATTGTGTTTGTCTAAACCAAACCTCACTCATATCATTATCGCATCATAAAACTGATTTCTGAAACCTGATTTGGAACCGTTTTCGGAAGGAACAGACAAATTATGTTGTCCTGTCGATAGCTGCGTACGATCAAACAACACTTTATTACAACATATTTGTTGTTTAATTTGAAGAACATGTTTGACATAACAGAGACGAGATTCTTGATATATGAAGCATTAAAGCTTTTTGTAGCTGTCCTGTGAAAATGGTGTATCTCTTTATGGGATGACAAATTTCACCTACCTTTTATGTTTTATAAACCATTTAAAAAACGATTAGACTATCTGAAAAAAAAAACCCTACCTTTCATGGGATACAGGGCTGTTTTTCTTGTCTCAGGAGAGGTTGATGTTTTCACACCTACTAGAACAGCATGACATGACCAGTAATGATACTGGGCATAAATGTAATGATATTTTTATGAAAGAAATATCATTTTGTGAAATATTTGGCATCTATTAATACAATTGCATATATTGTGGCTTGGAAAATTAACTGTAATAGTGAAAAATCAATAATTTGCTTCCTTGTTTGTAAATTTAATTTATGTAAAAGCGACCTGAAGTGTTTTGGATCTGGTTGGTCTTATTGCTGCATCGTCATTCATTCATTAAAGCTGCAAAAGCACACAATATGTCCTCTTTTTGCCTTTTGATATTAGACACTAATTTGTCATAGCAGGGGTCAGGAGGTCAAGCTGATCATGTCATAAAGATGCTACAGGAGCATTCAGGAGCTGTCATTTTCTCCACATCTCTTTTAACATCTCTGAGCACGAGGAGAGAGGATGTAAAGTAGGAGGCTGACCATGCATACAGCCATTAATCACAGGCCCACAGGTAGTAAACACTCTTTGATGGTCATTAGAAAACAGTTCTATTACAGAGGTTACTGTGTCTAGCGGTTAACCTTCTCCTCTTTGATGTATAGCGACGTGGGTTTTTAGAGCAGGAGGAGGGGGAAGCATCCTCACCTAGACTGGAATGTCCCCCTTCAGCAGCTTTTGAATCATTGTGCAATCATAGTGCAACCTTTTGTTTCCTTCCCCCAATGCTCCTCCTGCTACCCCCCCACCCCCCCTCATTCCCTTCCTCCCTTTTTTTCACCCTCCCTGTCATCTGAAATGTGCCCTGCATAAGTGGAGGCAGCTGCTTAAGTGCTGAGAGAGGGAAGAGAAGGGGAGAGTGGAAGTGGAAGGAGGGAGGTAAGGGCCGAAGAGAGAGAAGAGAGAGTCTGACTCACAGTTAGCTTTGCTTTCCCTCCCTGAATGCTGCAGCATCTACTCCTCCCATTGCACTCAAGGTCTCTCTCTCTTTCTCTCTCTTCACACACACACACACACACACACACACACACACACACACACACACACACACACACACACACACACACACATGCACTCATTTATGCACACTTTTGCAAGCATAAATAAGCTGGGTTCAGTATGTTACTTGAGGTTTCTGTTTTGTTTAAAATAATTTTATATCGTGCCGCCTTGGTGCATTATTGACTTGAGAGGCTTTATTGTCGTCTTGTTTTTTGTTATGAAATTTTAATGCGGACCCTCATAATTAGGGTGGCTGTATTTGATGCAGCTACCAGCCTTAACGCTTGCTGTTGTGCTTCAGTGTTGGTGGTGGTATACGCAGGGCTACTGATGCAATACAATAAATAACACGGTTAGAATAGTGACAATTCTCTCTGTCAACAACATGTCAGATGAAATGTCTCTGGAGCTGAAGGGCAATTTGTCGAGGGTTTGTGCCTGTGTCTTTAGTGCTCTGTGGCAGTGGGCTACATAGCTAAAAGCACACTCCCCTGCAGTGGAATTACATAGTGGCGGTGATGCCAGCAAAAGCCTAGAGCTTTTATCAGCTGTCATTCAAACAGGAGAGGCTGTGTACTAGGCAGCAAGGCCACCGGGCATAGTGCAGGACAAAAGCCTAATACTGGGCTGTAATTGTTGGGGAGAAGGGAATCTAACAAGGTCAGGGAGGCGTTGTGGTGAAGTTGATGCACTCTTCCAATGACAAAACCACACTGTTGCCTTGAAGGAGAAAAGTCAGTTGTTTGATAGTGCGTTTAATACATTCAATGTATCTTGAGCTCTGTGAATAGATCAAATTATATAATATTATATGTCCTGATTTAAACAGGGCAGGGTGATTTTCAATAATAAAACTGACAGCTATGTGTAAAACATAAAAAATGAATACCTCAATACGATACAGTAAATATTTACTCAACTCAACTTTATCTATATAGCATCTTTTGTACAATCATGCAGCCCAAAGTGCTTCAGTATAGTAACTAATGCTCTGTATTGACAGGTATACTTCAATACCAAAATTTCTAATTTTTATTTTCACTTTTTAGTCAATTAATCTATTAGTCAACAACAGGAAATTAATCTGCAACAATTTTGGTGATTGATAAATTCTCATGTTTTAAGCAAAAATACCAAAATCTCACTGGTTTCAGCATCTTATACCTTCTATCAGGACACCCTGATTATGATAATTAACTTAATACCTTTTAGGTTTTACTGTTGGGCTTTAAAACATTGTAATCAGCCTGGTTTCACTGTTTACTGACAATTTATCAATTAATCAAGAAAATAATAGTCAGAATATTTTTATTTCTAGCCTCAGTGCATCATATTTGTTTTGGATGATACCATTAATATATGTGTGTTATTATCTGTAAAATGAATATCAGCTACTTTGTGGATGAGGAGAGTTTCAATCAATGTGCTGTAGGAAAAACACAGGTTGTGTGATGCTTTATAGCTGCAAAATCATATATTGAATTTGTTGTTTACATCAGCAGCATCAGTGAGTTTGACTCTAACAGGTTTCCTGTCGTGTTGCAGCACTTGTCTGCAGGTTGCTGGAGGTCAGAGAGGAGTTAGATAGTGTCACATCATGTCAAGTCACTGCGTCAGATGTGTACAAATTATTTTTTTATTGGTCTTGGTCACAAACCAATTTATTGAAGAGCCCAGTCAATCTGACATTTACAGTAGATTTTACAGAGTTTTCAGTACTGTAATTATTGTCCATGAACCTGTTTAGAGGTTTTATACACTGTTCCACACAGAAACTCCTCCAGCTTGCTGATATCCCTGGTCGTCACTTTTCACATGTCAGTAGCTGGAGTTCCATAAATACTAGAGATGCTCCGATACTGCCTAAAACGCTGGTATTGGAATCAGGAAGTACTAGAGTTAATGCACCGATCCGATACCACGTAATAAAGCCCTAAATAAAATCTACGTTAAAGTAGTTTACGGCCAATGTGGGTTTATACCAGGTCAATGCATTGCTTCAACTGGTGCATGTACTGTTGAGTCATTGCACTACTGCAACAATAGAAAACTGTGGTTATACACCCACTAGTCTTGCATTGCCAGACCTCATCTCCACAGCGCTGTGGAGTAACGTCTGGCTACACCACAGATACATTCCAGGATAGTAGAAAAAAAACGCTCTGGTTTGTCTGCATTTCTTTAAACCAATCACAATCAAGGCGCTAAGTTCCGGACGCAGCGACGGTGGCTCTGCAAAATGGTCTCGGGGAGGAACTTGTTTTTGTGGAACATTTGCACCCCGCAAAAGAAAACGCCACATAAAATATTAAATTAAGCTAACTGTCCACACAATATAGTAGTGTGAGCTATTTAAATTAGCTGGATACATGGTTAAGCGTAATTTGCTGTTCCCAATGTATCGCCGTGTGTACTTCGTCCATAGCAATCCCACCAATCGGTCCCAAAACGTCCCAGTTAGATAGTGCCGTAAACATATTTTTTGTAAATCTTTACAATTATTCTCTGAAAGAACCAAGCAGACCTGCCTTGTTGCACGATCCGTCATTTTCAGCGTGCTTGCTAGCGTGAAGTTTGTCGTTGTTTCCCGAAGCGAAGGGATCTTAAGAACGGCAACACACAGAGAGTGGAAAATGAGGGACAAAGCCTGACATCTGATGTCATCTGATGATCCTGGAAATGTACTTCCGTTGATCCAGACTGTACACCCACTGAATGTTGAGCGTGCATGATAAATACATGCTAAAACATCTATACATGAAAAATATGAATGAATAATTTGACTTTATTAAGCTCATGATTTTTTTTAGGTGAATTTAAATTGACATGCTAACATTAACATTGATGTTTCGACCTGAGATGATTAGGGTCAAGGTTTCTGACTTTGCAACATCAAATTAAGACACACTCAAGGTCTGTGGGATATTATTATTATTATGGATGTATTTCCTCTCTTTGTTGCCTCATAAATATTCATGATCACGGAGCGGGCCTACAGGTCAGTGTGAGCTGTAAGGTTCCTCTGTCAGATCGTTTAGAAAGAAAATCCATGAATCAGATAGAGAAAATTGTAAATATTCAATCATTTAAAAAAAAAAAAACATTTTTAACTTGCCAATGTACACCTCTACAATACAAACCAATTTTTCTTGAACAGTTTCATTTCATTCATAGGTTAATTGTGGGTAAGGACATTCAGTTTTAAAAGGCTATACAGGAGGCTTAAGTAAGAATGAATCACTGACTGAAACCACTTTTTCCCTCCCAACAATCTTGTTTCCTTGAAACATACAAGTATCACAAACTCCAGGGACCCATGGGTGTGGCCCAACGGCCTAAGTATATTATCAATATTGGTGACCAGAAATCAGTGCTGCACACTCTGGATGCAACAGGATGATCAAAAGCAGGCAATAGTTTCTTGATGAGCCCAGTCCAGGTTGGCTTCTCCTATGAGAAAACTAAATATACATCAAAGGACAAATGATGTTTCTCTCCATGCGTAATGATGTACACTAAGCTTTTTTCAAAGAGAGGGATGCCTGTACAGTTTTCTGTTTGTAGTTTTCTAAAATTATTAATAAGCACTCTGCATTCAGTGAGTCATATTATAATATCTGTTTGTTTGTTTGTATGTTTGGTGTATTTAGATTCCCATTAGATGCTGTATCACACCAGCTCTTCTTGGGATTTATATAAAAATATACATAGTGACAATACAAATGACATTATGACGATACAACAGCTGTCAGCTACACCCATATCCTGTATGAAGGCAAGTTCACGATTGCATTTCTGCTATTCCCAGAACAAATAAGAAAATACAATCTAGGTTATCCATAAGGAAATTATGTTTGTAGTTTTGTGGTTAAAGAATTTTGTTTTGTTTTGTGACACCTCCAATACTGCTCCTGATTTGCACAGTATGAACTTGTGCATTGACTTGTGTTTTTGTTCTGTTGTGTATAGTTGCACAATGCATTGGAAGCGTTCCTTAAATTAGAGATAATGTAATGCACACACCAGTCCTGCTGCTACCTGATCGCTGATAAAGAAGAGAGAAGAAAGTAAAAGACCCTCATATATTCTACCAGCAGTCGAGGGTGGCTGTGGCTCAGGAGGTAGAGCGGGTTGTTCTTTAATCACTAGGTTGGTGGGTCAATCCCTGTCTGCATGAAGCATTAACCCAAAGTTGCTCCCGATGGGTATGCCAGAGCCTTGCATGGCTGCTCTGCCACCATTGGTGTGTGAATGGGTGAATGAGAGGCAAATTGTAAAGCACTTTGTCCGGTAAGGTAGAAAGGCACTATCTAAATGCAGTCCATTAACTATTTGAATGACGTGACCTCACCATAATCTGCAAAAAATGTCTTAAAAATAGTATTTTGAGAAGTATGTACTAAATTAAAGATATACTTTGTGCAGGCTTGACATACATAAAAGGATTCTGGAGAGGTTTGCATGTGCGCCTCTACCAACGAATGCCATGAAATGAGCTCTTTAGCCTTGTATAATAGAGTATAATTTCATGCTAGAACAGGCACCAATATTGCACAAGTTTAGACGTGTCAATCTGCACAGTAATATATGCTCTGAAATGGCATTACAGCTGAGGTTAGCTGGTCAAAACTCTCTACCTTGAAGCTCTTCTGAACTGACTTGCTGTTTTCTAGTTGGCGCTGACTTGTGATGATATCAGTCGGGGAGCAGTGACGTTGATTGGAAGAGCTGGCAAGCTCAGGCTGCTTGGATGCTTCTGGATATATTCTTTTTTTCTGAGCAGCGAGTGATCATGCTTGTATTGGACTCTGCTTTGTTGTGTGTCAGATTTTCTGTGGCACTTATTCAACACAAACCTACTCACTGACACGCCCCTACTAAACACAACTTCATCTCCACGTTGTAACAGACTCATCATGCCCAGTTTACACTGATAAAGCCACATGCTCATTACTCGGATGCAATTATTTATATCAATGAATAGAGATGAACATTTCTGTAGACTGCCTTCATCATAATAAATTACAATGTCCACATATCAAGAAACGACAAACTAGGAAAACAACAACGAAAAAGACATCTCACATTCAAATTGGGGAAGGAATGCACAAAATACAAATATATATATATATATATATATACATATAATGCTTCAATTCAATATTTAAGACCAAATATATCCATGAATAAAATACATTTTGGTGGACTCCTTCCTTAATTTGAACATGAGATGTTTTCTATTGACTTTTATCCTGCATTTCTCTACTTTGTGCTTGTTGTTTTCTTCATATGTGGACATTTTAGTTTCAGGCTTTCCTTGGACTGGCCCTTTCAAGTTAATTGCCCTGATTTGAAACACCTGTTGAGTCAGTATGAATTCCAGTCACTGTAACTGTTTGCAGAAGCATTGTTCTCTTTAAGTTCAAGTACATAATTGTGTCAGGTTAATGAGTTTGTGGCTTTCCCATTCTCCTTTTGTGATTTGAGCCAGCACCTCACAAGTGTTTCCCTCAATCTTTTGTTAGATACATTGTAAACAAAATAGAGATGATCAAAGTCAAACTGCTTGACATATTTTGTTTGCAAAAGAATTCGCTGACAGCAGTGTTTCTACAAGTGTGTCATGCATAAGATATCACTACTTTACTACTTTACTGCTGCTATTACACCACTCTGAGAAAACAGTGTACAGAATTTGTACCTTTTGTCGAATTGACAAGTGATAAAAGTTTGTGTATCTTATTTTCTGACAATGTTCCAACTCTAGTACTTACTGGATATATTCATAATGCATATAATAGTAAGGCAGTCTGTATTTACATGCACATTGTAACCCATGCCACAATAATAAAGATTGACATATAATCCAGGTTAATCGGGTTATTTCTACCTTAATTTGACTAACATGAGCCTGGATGTTTACGTGACATTTGAGATAATTGTAGTATCACCTTAATCTGCAATAATTGATAATGGAACGAGGCAAAGGAGGAGCAATTACCTACTGCCCTACATTTGAACATAGGAATAAGCAACTAAAATATGATGCAAATGCACTCTGGAAGGCCTAACGACAAATAATGTTACAGTGAAGAAAAAAACGAGCTTTCTCCTTGAATTTCTCTACCCTGGGTGTTTTTTTTTGTTTTGGAAGGGCTCATCCACTACAGTGCCATTCTGTTGGAGGAACTATTTGGGAGTTTGAGAGTCTATGCTACTGGGGGAGAGTGTCTGAATGGCTGCCCTGGGCATTGAGCAGAACAAGGCACAGAGTGAGCTGAAGCAAGCAGCTCTGGAGAAACAGCAACACTCTGTTATTCAGCCCTTGGCCTGTGCTCCAGAACATTGTGTGTACATCTGTAATCTTACCTACCCCCTAGGCTCCCAGAGAACCCCCCTCCTCTTTCTCTTTTTCTGTCTCTCTACCATCACCACCATGTTCTCTCTGTCTCTCATTCGCTCTCAGCCCTCATGTCTATACTCTCCTTCTTGCTCAGTCGCTCTCATCATCGCGTCATTCCCTTTTTCTTTTACACAAAGATATAGTCAAGCAAATACACCCACACACTTTCTCACATTGACACCCATACACAAACGAAGAAGATCACACAGTCTTAATGTGTCAGAGCCACTACAGCCTGCACAATTTTTGTATTTATTACAATCAAACAATGACGTAATAAGAAAAATCTTTCCATTTTGGAGTCATCTTCGTCTTTTCAGCTCACTGCTATAAAAGACTTGGCCTGATATTTAATATGTGTGTGTGTGTGTGTGTGTGTGTGTGCGCGTGTGTGTGTGTGTGTGTGTGTGTGTGTGTGTGTGTGTGTGTGTTGAAAAACTAATGTTTTTAGTTGAAATTGAACTGGAGCTGTGAGTGTTTAAATATACATGAAGGAGAGGGCTACATGAATGCGATCCTGTCCTGGATGGTGAGCAGTTATGAGCTGTGTCATGTGTCTGCGCTTTCGACTGCTCTGTGCAGGGCTTTCATCAGCCTCTGCCTCTGTCACTGAGACATTCCCCTTTCCCTCCCTGCTCCCAGCTCCACTTCACACACTGTAATAAGGCATGCATTCCTCTCTGTTGCCTTGGCTGTTCTGCCGCACCACTACATGTAAAAGTCTAAAATCCGTGTCAGTGATCGCGTGCAGCTCTGTGCATTGATGTTATTCTGCCCCATAGATATATTAACCAGTTACATTTTAAGGATTACATATTTTAAATGATATTTTTAAAGTAATCCTTTGTCTTTAAACTGGCACTTCAGCTGTACAAGGTGATCGGCTTGTTGCAACAAGGATATCTTGTGCATTGACATGTTGTGATAATCCATGTGATATACTGTATTGTCATCATCTACTGGTTAATATGTACTGCTGTTTCCTTGGGGATTTAATGTGGCTGTCATGCTCTGTGTTAAAGACATCACATTGCTGCCTGCACTTTAATAAACCTTTATTGTTTTCATTGCCTTACCAATCAATCATCATTTGACGCAATTACCTCTGCATTTCTTTATTTCAGCGTATACCAAGTGTACTGTTAACTATTTTTCTGGTTTCAGGCTTTGTGTGTTTATTTCTAATAGGAGGCATTATAAAACACATCTTTTAAGCTCCCACAGAGTTCAAAACAACAGGGATGTATTTTTCCTCTCGCCTCTTTTTCTTTTCTCAGACAGCAGCAGCTTTCACAATTGAATTTGAATGCCATACTTTTAACGCCAGCGTTGTTTGATTATCCACAGACAGGGAGCTGTGCTGGATTCCATTCCTTTCATCATGCTTTAACCAGTGTGAGCTGGCTCCCCTGTCGCATTTTATGAGAGGTGTTTTTAGTGCCTCTCCTTTATGCAGATGATTTTGGCTGCCTCTCCCCAGTCTAGTCTTCAAGAGGTGGATATTGGTTTTGACAAGAGAGCTAACCCTGCTACCTTCGCTCTCACCAGGCTGTCTTCCTGACTGCTTCACCAGGCTGGATATTCTGGGCCATATGCAAATGCAAATTACTCTTAGTGAAAGGAAAGATGCCGGATGCATCTACAGGTGTTTTCAGAATGAGGCTCAGTGACAGGAATATTACACCAAGCTGGAAACCTCATTGACCCTTCGCACTCCCACATGGATGAGAGTGCCTTTATATACTGCCACTGAGCCATGTGTGCTCTTTATATGCAGTAATACTCCCAGTTAATACCCACATCAAATGACAGCGGTCCACATGGGAAAAGTATTCATTCAAATATATGGATTACAGGTTGGCGCAGAGCCTTTATATGGGATCATGCGCTGTCATTTACAGGATTTTTTTCTTTCCACTGATTAGTGTTCCTGCTTCCTTTGCCCACTGCTACTGAATGTGTGCACATAGACTATGCAGGGTTTTCTCTCCTATTAGATATAGCCTCTGGTAAGCTGCATGGCTCCTTAATGTCCCCACACAGGAGGCATTGATGGCGGGATGTAATTTTAGTGAACAGGGATAATGAGCAATGCTATCAGCGGTATTTCTGGTCCTGTTTCAGCTTTGCCAAAGCCTCAGCATGCATAAAGCCACATACACAAACTCATACAACAATGCATGGAAATCTACTTCTTCACTACAATGACTGCACTTAAGGTTAAAGAAGTCAACGTATTTACACAGGAGGGTGATCATGTTTCTGTGTTGATGCCGAAGCTTGAACTACAAAGTCACTATGATAATCATGTCTGTCGCTTTCACTCTCCCTCTATCCTGTTTCACTAACTAAGTAGTGGGCTTTGTGTGATTGCCTGGATGAGTGTTTCCCCTCAACGCTGCATTGCTATTGTCCACTTGTCCCTCCTTCATCTGTGTAATTGTATGCATGAAGTTTCAACTGTAAATCCCAGCTGTTGGCAGGTTGTCTGCTCCTGCAGTGCTTGGTATTCTGGTAAGCCATTGGCTGAGGGCTATTGGTTTTTCTTTTTTTTTAACACAAAAGAGGAGCTAGGTCGGTTTTTTTCTGCTTCTCCAGTCGAATGGATTGGAAAAAAAGCAGGAGGCAATTGTCTCTCCTCTTCTTTCCGCTGAAACAGATAGAGTAGCTGTGTGGAATAAAGGAGATGCTTCTCTCTCTATCACACTCCATCAGCATTATTTACCAGACCTGCCAGTTGCTTTGTACAGCACCTCTCCCTGCCAAGTAGGCGACTGGCGTACGACCAGGGGCTAGTGACAACAGGCTACAGTGGAAAACAAGGAGAGTTGTGTTGACGAGCCAAGTCTATTCATTCCCCTAGGCCGCTGAGTGAAGCACAGAACTGCTCTCACTGAGGAGAACATAGCACTTTATGGATTTTTTTTTAATCATACGCTATGCTAGAAATGATCATAAATCCAACCTATCTCTTTGAATCAAAGTAGCTATGCCAGAGAGTGCAGCGTTGTAACATTGATAGGTTTATAATGGCAGTGAATAACCTTATTTGTTAATCCTGAGCTGAAGTTAAAAGGACTGATGAAGATGTAACTTTACATCAAAACGTTAGTCACAGTTATGCACCTTAAAAAATAAATAAAAAAAAACCACTATAAAGTAAGAAGACATTTGTGTTGCACCGGTGATTCTTTTTTACTTTACACTGTTTTGTCCTGCCCTGGTTGCACCGGATTGTTGTGGATTGCAGAAGCGCAGAGAACCCTCTCTTTTTCACCTGAAGTTAAAAGGCTTTTAATAAGCGCGAGGCTTTGAGCGTGTTACCTGTACTGTATCTACTGAACTGGAGGTGAATCACACGTGTCAGAGGGGCTATAATAAACGCATGTTTCGTTTGTCATCCCCAGCCGCACTCCCATCAGCCCTCCTCAAAGAACCTATGGAAACATCAGCACTCTGCGCTTGGAAACAGAAAAGTGATTTTTTTTTCCACTGTGTGTCACAGATGGTGGGAAAGCCTTTGTAATGCTAATATAATATCACACTGTGTTGGCCTAGCTCTGCAGTTCGCTCTGTGTGCCAAGCAGCCTGGCTGTGGAGTGATTTACCAGTATGGCGAGAAAAAGACCTCCCTCGGTTTACACTGAAAGGCTGCGTGGTTGGCGGGTCCTGCCGCTTGGCCTGCTGCGACCGGGCCCGCCTTTACTTTATTGATTCCGTGGTCCATCCAGTGCTGTGTACTGTTAATTAACTCTGTCTTTGAGTGGATGATTTTCTGAAACCTAGGCAAAGGAGCTGCGAATTTAGGCCAGTTATTTTAGACAAAAATAAGAAAAAAAAACTGCACACCATATCGTAGCATAATACACAAATGTTCTAACATAAAATACTGTTTCTTTGTCCTATGAAAATCAAGTGTTTAGAGTAAAAGGCGCAGCACTCTCTAATATTGTGCCTCTTACCACCAATGTTATGCCACCTCCCAACAAACGAGCCAATGGCAGGCCACTTCCTCCAGTGTTAACCAATGACTTTGTGCCTCTTTTTGTGGCAGCGAGTCAGCTGCCGGAGAGGAGGAGACAAGGGCATTGATGTCTTTCTCTAGCTGCGCCACGTCACAATGTTGTCTTTTTGATTTACAGCCCTCATCCCTGGTATTTGAATCACAAGGGGGAGTGTTTCATATCCTTGCTGGGAGAAGAAGGGTGATCTTGTCTATCTGAAAGAGCATGCTGGATTAAGGGGGTTATTTCCCCAGAGGGGGGGATATGAGAGTGAGTGTCACTCAGACAGCACTCACTCTCACACTGCCTCTGCATGTTGCCAGGGAGCCCCGGCTTTGACTTCTTCCCCTCTCCCCGCCTTCCTCTCCTTCATCATGTAATCCTTGGCTTTTTGCTTTCTCTCCCTCTCCTCTTCCTCTGTCTCGTACACATCCTCTTCCTCAATGCCGCCACCATCTCGTCTTCCCCTGCTGGTTCAGTGCCGCCCTACAGGGAATGGAGAGTTGCGTGGTTCAGAGCATGGTTGTTATTCCAATCACACCTCCGATGGTGCGAGGGTCCAGTAAAGTACAGAATAATTGGCAGGTTCTAGCTAGTGTTTGTGTGTGTGTGTGTGTGTGTGTGTGTGTGTATGTGTGTGTGTGTGTGTGGCTGTGACGAGAAGGGGCTGCTGTAGGTGCAGCATTCAGAGGTCATTTCATTCATTACCAGCTCTTGTGTTGCGTGCATGTTCTCACATTCTGTTTGTCAGCCTTTGTAGTGATAACATGTACGCGCTAACAAAAGAGCTTGCTGCTAATAAAAAAGAAATATCAACCAAAGGACAAATGGCCACTGATGTAAAAAATTAAACCCACAGTTTATTCAAACCAACCAATATTGTATTGGGTAGTTGAAATTTGACTGCAGTTTTCTGCCTGTAAGTAATCTTGCTTAATATTTAGCCCACCTCAGCGCCATAACTCACTAATAGTTTGTGTCTGTGTTATAAATGCAATTCTGTTTTTCAGACAGTAGAGTAATGGTGCAACTGAGGCAGATGTTTGGTAAACACACACAACTCATTAACTGAGGGTCATCCCGGGTCAGAGGTCAATAGGTCGTATGTGCTCACCCTCTGCCTTCCAAAAGTCCCTGACTGATAGGACTCGGGGTGACCAGTGATACACATCAATGGAGCCAAGCAGGGCAGCTAATAAAGCATATGGGATATCAGACTGGGGACAAGTGTCAGAGAAAATAAACCAGTGCAATCTGCTGCCAAACACATTGACCCACAGACTTAATGGAACACTCCTCCGATAGGTGCACTGCTCTATTGATTAGCCATTGATGGCAGTTGTAACCAACACTGATATTGAGTGTGATTTTTCTTTCTTCCACCATCTCCGCTGTAGGCAGGGCTGTTCTCTCAGCTGTGCTACCATGGAGGCCAGCACCATAGCGACCATCATCACTTCTTGTTCTGATGCCCTTTCCTTGTGATCCAGCCTCACCTTTCTGGGCTTCTCATTATGAGCAGTGTTGGGAAAGTTACTTTGGAAATGTAATAGGTTACCGATTACAAGTTACCCTATTTAAAATGTTATAGTAGTGTTTACTCCTTTTAAAATCCTTCATCACTTGAATTAAAATAATTATAGTTTCATTTTGAAGAACAGCCACTACAAAGTCAGACTTCAGCACTTTTTTTTTTTAAATACGAGATCATTCTGAGGTCACAGATTTAAAATCATAACAAAACAAAAATATCAGGGCTTATGCACCTAGCAAAATATGGTGCTAAAATAAACATCATCAATACACATTAGAAGCCCGGTGTGTCACACGGAAGGTAGGCATGTCTTCCTTACTTTATTTGATATGACTGCTTGCAGTTACTGTAGGCTAACTCAACTTACATACCTGCAGATGTTTCTGCTGGGAAACATTCTTTGCATTGCATGGTTTAGTTTATCAGATATCAGATTTTTGTATGAAATGTTTTTTTTTATATTTCCAGCACTGGAATATGTTTTTATCCGTAGCCATACTGGCGACTCTCAGACAGTTCGAGAGGCAATTTAACTGTCAGATGGGTGGCGCTGCAAATTCAAACAGGGGAACTAATCGAAAGCATCAGTATAGCATGAAACTTTACTAAACGGCTGTGGCTGGAAATGGCAAAAGAAGATATTGTGCACATGAAAAACATGCAAAGCAACACAATTAATATTATTCAACATATAGCTTTTTACATAAAATATTTAGATGTAAACCTCAATGTAATCATGAACATTTTCATAGGTAACTGTAATTTAATTACACTGTTTTTCCCAGTAACTGTAGGATTAAATTAATTAAATTACGAAACGCCGTTACATGTAACTAGTTACTCCCAAACGCTGATTATGAGTGATTCTAACTTTAAGTTCTTACATGAACAGACTACACCCACACGCGCACACAGTCTATACACAAACACACTCCTGCACAGTAAGACACATATCTCTCTAGCCACATGCTGCCACATTTATAGTAAGGAACACACACACAGACACACATGCTCACTTGTGAAGGCAGTGGCCCTTAAAATTGCATAACTGTCAATTATTCTGGAGCTTATGTGCGAGAGGTAGGACAAAGTGGTGGTAATAAAAAATATTGATCACTTTAACCCATAATGCGTCTGACATGCATTGTTCTGGCAGAAACAAGCATTGACAGAGTGCCTTTGCAGGCATGTAAACCTGCAGGACATTATGTCGCTGTATTAGCACTGATCACTGCGGTGTAATGGCCCCCAACCCCCCCAGCCTAATTTAGATTCAGCAAAGGAAACGAAGCGTGGCTCTAATAAATGCACCTGTTGGAAATATGATAATTGCATCTCTGACGGATGACCTTTTTTCACTGTTGCAGTAAAGATTAGTTGATGGATGCAAAGCAAGTGTTTGTGGCTTTGTGTGTATCAGTCAGGAGTTCCATGATTGTTTTTGGCTCTGTGTTTCTGGGGGGTGGATGCATCTTCTGTATTTATCAGCAGTTACTCATACATCAGCATGTTTTAACTGTACTGAGTGGGAGCACTGTGTACGTAATGAGTGTTTATGGGAATGTGTGTGTGTGTGTGTGTGTGTGTGTGTGTTTGAACGTGTCTGTGAGCATGTGCGGAGCCTCATTAAATACGCAATTGTTTCATAAGACTGACCCCTCAAGAGCAGTGGGTGGACCAAACATAGATTTGTTCAAATGAGCAAATGAATCTGTAATGTGAAAGTTTATGGTGTGCAAACGTGTGTGTGTGTGTGTGTGTGTGTGTGTGTGTGTTGTGTATGCTGTATAGTACAAACGCATGTTAAAAACTTCACTGCATTCCCAATTTCTGTGATCAAATAATTTTGATTTACATGCCTCACCCAGTCTTCCTCTGCACTGCGTGTTCTTGTGTGGGGCTTGTTACACCAACCTTAGGCTAGTCAAGATATCTTTTTGTTATCGTCATCACATTAAATGGGTACTGGCGTGCACGCTCATGTACCATCATGTACATGGGAGCAGGATATATCCATATGTTAGTGAGGATGCCATTGCTTCTGTCTCATTAGCAGCAGTGCTGAGGCCCTGAGCTGCTTCTCGTGCTCCATTGGGACAGCTGATGAGGCCTGACTATGTGACCTTTAACAACCTAATCAACTTTTAACACCTCGCCTACTACCCGCCTTATTGCCACTCTTCTCTCTGACATTCATCGGCAGGGCCCCATCCCCATTTAGACTCCATCATTTTTGTATTTTTTGTTTTTAGCAGGAGCCCTGTTTCGACTGATCATCTGTATATGTATGAATGAAACAGCATTGTAAACACATGCAGCAGCAGTCTCTGGTGGCATGCAGTGAAACATTGTAATCGCTTGTTTCTCTCCTCACTCTTGACCTTCCCTCTGCTTATTTCTCTCCTCTCCTTATCTCTCTCTGTCCTCTCCTCCTCACTGTTGGAGAGCTCAAGTTGTGCAAAAGATAAACAGAGAAGCAGATATATAACAATGTAAAGGTTATACATCATGTACAGCATGCTCTGTACACAGATTCTTATTTATTAAATATTGTCTGCATGTATGTATAGTAAAACTTTGAGAATCACTACATGTATCCACCATCTCCTTCTGTTATATTTTCATGATATTAAATACTTAAGAAATATCACCGTGCAAAGGCCTAGAACATCTTAATCATCAGGAGCATCATTTTAAATGCATTTTCTCATGTTTAAAGCACACAAGTGTTAACAAGTTTTTATCTGTGGAATAATAAATAGCCAACATACACAGACCTGAATTGGAGGATGAACCTGTAATGGATTTCCTCTACTAAATTACATTGCTGACACAATAAGACAGACATGTCTAAAATACACTTGGAAAATATAATCTAATGCAATAGGTGTAAAGACAAAGTATTAAATAGCAACATTGATTCAGCTTAGCAATAAGGTCTTAATGTAACTGTATTTTGTCAAGGATGTACGTCCGCTGACTGCCTCAAAATAAAATTAATGTAAACATTATATGTATTGCAAAGGCAATAGGGCTGTGCAATTAATCAAATTTTAATTGGGATTATGATTTTGGCTCCTAACGATCAGAAAAACAATGTAATCAAGAAAAACAATTATTTTGCACATTATGTTTTGCAAGTAAACTCTTATTTTGTCTTGTGTTCTGAATGACAAAAAAAAAGTTCAAACAGGAAAAGTATTAAGGGAAATTTTACCGTTCAAGGTGTTTTCACTGTTGATTTCTTTCACCGTTTTTTAAGTTCAATAAAAGCAACATCTTTGACAAAAGTCAATGAGTAATCGTGTTAAATAATCGTGATTTCAATATTGACCAAAATAATCATTATTATGGTATTTTTTTCCCATAAATGAGCAGCCCTAAAAGGCAATATTTTCTCCAGGGATCAGTATTACATTGAATCATATTTTACAGATGTTCATGTTTTTGTGTCAAACACTTGACTAAATTTGACCTTCTGGCTAATGTTGTGAAGATTAGTACTTTATTATTGGTATATTTAACATGTTGTGGCAAAGCTAAGCACAATGTCCTTAAACAATTTCTAAAAGCTATTTGCACATGGATGCTTTATGCAGGTAGCTACATACAAGCTAAAAAGCTAATGTAATTTGGCACTCTACTGCTCACATGTAAACGGTTGCTGGTGTTTAAAAATATATATATACATATTTATTTATTATTTAATTTTATCTTCCATATATCATGTCCCACCTTGTCTGTCCTAGTTCTACCTACCAATTTACCAAGACCCAGGAATAAATAATCAAAATTGTGCATAAAATATCACTTTAGAACCCTTACCAAATGTACATACACTATCAAGCATAGAAAGCCATTCCAACTTGTGTTCTGGCGAGAACCTCAAAGAAATCACAGCTGGATTTCAGTTTGCTCACAGTCTAACAGAGCCTTATTAACAGTGAATGCTGGTACTTGGAGCTCATGTGCTACAAGTGATAGATAGATAGATAGATAGATAGATAGATAGATAGATAGATAGATATCATGTTATCACATACACCTATCATGTCTGGCATTGGCGATTTTAGGATTTTTTTAAGTGGGGTGGCACAGGGGGGACCAATAATCAGTCATGGGTGGGGATCCTTCTAGCCCCGCAGAAAGGTGAAAACTTCAGCAAATGTAAGCTAAAAGATATATGCATGCAGATGAAAGAGTTAAAATCCATTCATCTCTGAAGACACATACTGAGCATGGATTCAATCCTGCCAGAAGTGTCTGTCATAGACTGTATCTGAGCAGAACCACGATCTCATTGCGAAGGAAATACTAATTGACTCTCAAAGGGAAAAGCCTGATTCTGACATACAATCAGAGGCCTTCACCTTTAGCAGACTGAGGCTTTAGAGGTAACAGTGTGGTTACAGTTGTCCAGATCTGGCTCTGCAGGTTGTGCTGTGCTGATAAAGATCCAGCTCTATAATCCTGAATCACAGTGAATTTCTACCTATCAGATGCTTCCTGGGTTCTTCAGCAGCCTGTGATTGACGATGATTATCTCAAGCGGATACCATATCTCTGCCGTCACCATGGCCATGTCAGGGATTTTCGGTGATGTTTGATCAAAAACAGCACCAAACAGCTGACAGAGAAGACACACAATGGCAGAAACACATGTAGAAAGCACCATTGAATTAAGATATACAGATAAAGATTTTAGTTTGGCTCTCTCTCTCTCTTCATGTGTCAGAGACAAAATTATCGAGATATGTCTTTAACTCCAGCATAAATATACCTGACAAGCAATCTTAATGAAAGAGTCAGCCAATCTGACCTCTGTCTGGAGAGGTGATTGAAATAAAAACATAGGCACGATTTAGGAAATGCCGACATACTATAGATATCATAGGCCCTGACACACATAGCTACATTAATCTTTCTTTTTGTTTTTATTTGTATTACAACTAGAAATACAAATAATGCGATTCTATATGATTGTTAAGTCACTGAACACACTTGAAGTGTGAAATTCGATTTAAAATGATGATTTGTTTCCAATTATTGATTAAAGAAAGAAAAAAAAGCTATACTTTTTAATCCCTCTTGGGGAAATTCAGTTTCTTTCACTCACCCACACACACACACACACACACACACACACACACACACACATACACACACACACACACACACACACACACACACACACACAATTGACCCAAAATACACACATGCACACACAGGACCTATAGTTATGCATTATTGTAATGGAAAGATGTCAGAGTGATGGGGCTGCCATAGTCAGGAGCTCTGAGCAGTTGGGGGTTTGGTGCCTTGCTCAAGGGCACAGGCATTGCCCAGGAGGTGAACTGGCACCTCTCCAGCTACTGAGCTACTGCCGCCTCCATGAGTCATGACAAAATTGGAATGATGAAATAAGAAAACTAATTTATTTAAAAGCTATTTAAAGCAGCTATAATCAATATTTTATATTAACATTTAATTAAGTGACTACTTGTGAAAGGAGTCACTTGCAGTGATGAACCAACAGGGAATAATTAACTGACTCTTTAGCTTTATAGAGCCTTTAACACCTGGTTTTGGTTTCACTGCTTTGGTTCTGAAAAATGCACTGTATTGTACACTACCTGCTTAGCACCAAACAGACAAAGTTGGCGGTAATGAACACAGTGGAGCATAAAGCTCTCTCTCAGCCAAAGAGCCCTCAGGAGTTGGTGGTGGAGACCAAAATAGAGATAAAAGGGTGAATATTGGACAAAAACAGGACGCCAAATGAATTCTGTTTCTCCATGTCTGCTGGATGTGTAAATTAGCATGTTTTGCTAGCACTTAAACTACACTGCCTCTAAAAGTGGTTAAAACCAACAGTTAAAAAAGGTGACTCATTATTTCATGTAATTCTGATGTGTGCCATATTGTGATATAGCCTATAATATATTGATACTGAAAAAACTCTTATTAATATTGTGCTATTGATTTCAGCAATGTCGACCAGTTCTAATTACAAACACTGATACCTCACTTGTTATTTCCACTCATGCAGGCACAGAACATAAGAGCATGTTGCCGGTCAGCCGGCGGTGGCCTGCGCGATATGTTCAAGTGAAACATTCAACAGACGTGAGGTGATACAAAGTGTTTGATCTGTCGGCCGTTGACAGCGCTGCGTCTTTGAGGTTGGCTCGGTGTGTCAGTGTCCTCAGAAGAGGAGAGCTCTGACATATTGGTTGTGAGGAGGCCTGTTGACCTTCGTCTGAACAATGCTCGTGTTTGTGAGGGCGGAACAGAAAGAGACGGAGGGAGAGAACCAGAGAGTTTCTGCTACTTCTGCAACATAGAAGGAACATATTGAGAGACATCTTGTATGCAACACAGACAATAGCAGGACAATGAGGAGAGCTCTACAGTCCACCTGACAGTAAACAAAAGAATGTCAACAATTAGACAATGACAGGGATAGAGAAACAAATGAGGTAGCATGATGGCTTAGTGGATAGTACTGCCGCCAGATATCAAGACAGCAGAGGCCTGTCTGTGTGGAGGTCGCATGTTCTCCCTCAATCAGAGCTCTGCCCTTAGATCTTAGATCTGCAGCTTGTCTCTGGGTGTTGGAGAATGTCTGCCTTCTTCACAGTAGTAGGACAGGACATGAAAGAGTCTCGGCTTCTATTAAAAGGAGCTCAGACCATCACTATCGTTCATAGGGTAGCTCTGAGTGAATGTTTTCTACCTAAATTTAGAACCCCTGGCCTTCAAGTTGAAAGACAAACTCATACCGTCTAATTCTGTGATTTATTCTATGCATTTCTGTGTACCTGTGTCTGTATTGGATTTGTGTTTCTCTGTACTGTACCATGTATTGCTGCAAGCTTACAAGCTCATGAGTTTTACCATGAGTTGTGCGTGTGGCTGGTTACTCTGCCTGTCCGCAGTCAGCCGAGGAACCTGCTCTGACACTGTATACCTGTGCTGAAAAGAGGAGCCGCCATTTCAGCGCTGTCTGTTTGGATCAGTGTTCCCTGTGGCACTATGCCCTCTTTGAGAGCTCCTCTGTTGGGGATCTATTCCTCGGCCCCTGACTCTTTGCCTCTGTTGACACAGTGGGCCCTTTGTACTGACATATACTACTGCTGTGGGACCTTGATTCGTATTTTCGGCAATTATACACAATCCCAGTCCAGCCATGCCTCTAGTTGCCGCTTCATTGGAGAGAAATGCAATCGAATCATGGAGAAATGCAGTGAAACGGGGATCCGGGAAGAGGCTTGCAGGAATTAGATTGTGGTGCAGATAAGTTCCATATAGAGCGAGTAAACATGTTCTTATCTTGTTATCCAGCTTGCACATTAACACATGGTGTGTGGAGGAGGTGGAGGAGGGCTTAAAAGGATGAATCAAATCCTAATCATTCTGTTTGGCTATCCCCACTCTCTGCTCTTTGTCTCTATTTCTGTTTCTCATTGTGCAAAGAACCCCAGCGCACACGCAAGAACAATGGCGGGGTCAGAAGTGCTAGCCATTTTCCTACACCTGCTGAATGCTCCAGAAATGAGTGCACAGTGATTATGTGCCCTAATGTGTGGTGTTTAAAGAGCGGTTTCCCGCTGCAGAGTTAAATGATGGTGCCCTCTGTGAAGTATTAATGATGTGGATGGATGAGTCAGGTCGGCACAAACCTGTTGACGGCAGCCGCGGTGCTCTCTTAAAGCTGCACCCAGACATCAGGCTTAACCGCTTGGCAAATTGGACATGCTTGTTGGCTGTAGCTCCAATTTATGTGCACTCTCTATTGCAGTTAGTCCATCTTCATTATTGAAATGGCCTCTCGTCAGGTCTTGACAGAGTGGTGGAGATGGTAAAGGGAGGGAGAGGGGGAGCATACAGGAGAATCATGAATAATGTGGAAAATAAACACATTTGAGGCATTGGAGCTGGCTGGCAGGAGGGGTGTTGTTGGAAGTGTTGTGAAATGCCTGGATTTCATTTTCTCTCTCCCTCTCTCTCTCACTCTTCATGTGATTGTATGTTTGCAGCCTCTGCCAGTGGATGCTGATGCTGTGGATCCTCAGCCTTGGGGCTTTGTCCACCACACATGCAATCGGGCAGAAACACATACACACACACACACACACACACACATGCAGAGACCCTGCTACACATCCACAAGCAGCTCTAGGCACTGAACTCTGGTAGGACCTCTGTAGACTCACCAGCATCCCAGCTGTGTGGTGTGTCACTGTCACTCTGGAGACCATAGACTGTATACACACTGCTCGGTGGCTACAGTCTATTTTTATTCGGGTGCTGCTTTTACTTCACTTTTTTTAATCTGAGGATTGTTGCATTGATAAGTCCGGGTTTAGCTCATCTGGGTCAGCCGGTTCACGAGGGGATATCCAATTCCAATTCATGCTTTGTCAAAAGGGGATGTATCTATTGCCAGATGTAGAATTTCAATTTCTCAGTGTGCCGAGTTGATACAAAATTACCTCAAAAACATCTCTTAGTTCTGTAAATGCCATGTGCACTTATGCCTCGGCTTTAGGAATAATAGCGCCTCTCTATGAAGAGAAGAGCGGGTTCTGGCTGGGTCTATCTACGGGGTCCTTGTACCTGCTGCACACATGAGCAAATGTGATGGCTCATGAGGTAATTACCCACTGAGCCGGTGTGTATGCAACTGTAAGCTGTAGCAGGGGTTCCCTTCAGGTAGCTCTCCCCGCTCAGGTCAGTGAACAGCTAATGACATTTAGAAGCAATAGGATGAAAGAGTTGTTTGTAGTCAGCCGCACACTACCTTTGTCTTATTGTCTGCCGTCTGTCTTAATCTCCCAGCCACCGTTTTCACACCACAAGGAGATCATGTTATTAGATCCCCTCCCCTGGCTCATTTGTCATCCTGCAGCCCCACTCCTTCAGAAAAGGACTGCAGGAGCTGAAAAAAGGAAACAATATAAACAGGCAGGAGGCCACAACATCAAATGTTCATCACTTACTGGCCCAGAGTCTCTTGTATCATCGTTATACTTTCATGGCTCACACAAGGTTCATATGCTTTTTCTTCTCTGTGCCACCCCACCCAATTTCAGGAGGCTGACAAACTTCAAACTCTCTACTCTCTTTACCTTAACGTATTGTTTTGTATTACATTGTACCCAGTGCACTGCATCCTGCTACACATGCAATCAATCATCCTCGCCCCCACTTTCACCATTGCTTGCTACAGTAAAAAGTATTGTCAGTGTTCACAGTTTGCTGTCACCGCCCCAGTCACATTTCTTTAATCTGTCCTCTCTGAGCCGGGTTGGTTTTCGTGATGCGGAGGCACACAGAAGGGAGGGAGTCAGCTAATTACAATAAACAAATATGTTCAGAGCCGCCTATGTAAGGTTCGCATAGGTTAACGACTCTGCTATAAATGTTAAATGAAGCTTAAAATAGGATAGTGTGGCATACAGTTGCCATAGTAATCTCAGCTGTGACTCTCCGTGTACTTTCTTGGTTGGTAAAGTTTAGATTCATCTTAGACACATATCTGTGATACAGAGAAGAAATGAGTGATTGTTTGGTGCCCCAAGGGCCTCTTTGATGTCTCTATCACGTTTGAAGCTTTTTCTTCAAATACTGCAACTTTGTGTTAGTCTGTCTTTGTTGTAATTAAATCTAATGTACTGCTGTTAATGTTATTCTGCAATAGACACATGGCTGTCACCCTTTAACGATGCCTTTCGTACTCACTTCGGTTTCTATTTCTCTCTGTCTTCTCTGTTTCTCTCTGGCTGTCTCTTTCAACAGGTGGGACAGTCAAAATGATGCGTAGGAGGTGAAGCGTTGAGCCGTATTGATGGATGTGTTAACAGACAGCAGTCTCACATTGATCGTGAAGACTTCAGAACCAGAGAACGCAAATGTAGTGGAGAACACAGGTGAAAATTCACTTTTTTCTTCAATTTAGTTTATAGTATAATTTTATCCAACTTCATTTATGAATGAAATTAGAAATGTGCAAAAAAATGTTAATTTTGCCTTTCGAGTCTTTGAAAATGTGCTTTTAACATTTAGAGATACTTGGTTGTTGATCTAAGGGTGGATTTTCACATTTTTCCAAGAATAATCAGGCATTCGTTAGAATAAATGAAAGCTTAATGACAGCAGTTTCTCTCTCCACAGCTTAACTTTGAAAAGACAATTAGTGTTACCACATTTACCATTGAGCTTTCTTGAATTGGCTTTTCACCCTCAGTTTTAAGCTCTTTGACAAAGCAGTGGGGAGGTGAAACACATCCTGTCTTTTTTAAATGAAAAGTGGAAAAGAAACATTAAATGAAGCTTTTTAAGCTATTGTTAATCCTCTCTCCCAATGCTTCCACAACTCAGAACTATGACATCTACCTTTTCTCATAAAAAGGTGCAAATGTGAAAGAGGGTGCAACCATTAATTATTTCACACTCATTCACAGTCATTAGCATAGGCAAATGAGTGAGTGTGCGTGTGCGTGTGTGTGTGTGTGTGTGTGTGTGTGTGTGTGTGTGTGTGTGTGTGTGTGTGTTTGTTCTGATTTATGTCGTTTTTATTTTAGGAAGTACCCTCTGCCTCTCTGAATTCTCAATAACCTAAACCATGGATCATAATGCCATTTCCATGGTGTAAGCGCTTTATATGAAACTTAATTCAAGTTAATCCAGGTATGTCTGCAGTGTAGTCCTTTCCTTTCACTGAACTACTAGCCCCAATGATGCAATGTGCATTTCCCAAGACTCGGTCAGCCACTACCTACTGCCCCCTAAAGTTTACCTCTACCAAGCACCACTGATCCTTACATGAGGTTTATCAGATTATCCACAGCACTAGTGTGGTAGAAAACCATATGTATAGAGGTCTATGATTTAATATAAAGGTTTTTTGTAAATCAACCAGCCTTTGAGGAAAAGAGGAAGAGAGAGAGACGATGGAGAATGAGAGTAGGAAAAAGAGCGGTATAAGAAAGGGTGAAAGCGGTTCCATTGAGCAGGAATAGGGCAGCTCTCTGAGGAGGGTGGCCATGAATCATACTGCAGTTACTCACCACCTATTATGAACATCCTGTACTGGCTGGATTGATTTCCCCCCACCATTCACAAAACGTCATATAGTGAAGATTGAGCAATAGCAAGCAGCTTCTGTGGCTGGCCTACCAGCTGGATGAGTGAACGCCCCGGGTGGCTGAGCTGTAGAACGACTAGCTCGGCATTTTACGAATGTAAAAGCCTCCATATAGCAGGGATAAGGAGCAGGGAAGTGGGAAGGGAAGGAGATAGCGAGCAAAGAAGGGAGGAGGAAGGGAATGGAATGGAGGGATTGGAGTGACGAATTATTTCAAAAAGCCATTAAAAGGAAGAAAAGGCATGTCAGCTGTTTTCATTTGCATTGTACTTCATATTGTGAGCTATTTTATTCCTAAGGCGACATAGGATGGATGTCTTAGTCTGATTCATGTTAATATCAAGGACAGATGGTCATCAAAGTTCTCTATATTTTCTGTTTTTGTCCCGTTTATAAAGTGACTGAATGGTAGATTTTTATGTGAAGAAAGAAAAAGCATGTGTGCATGTGTGGCTGCGTGTGCATGTGTGGCATCTGACACACTAATAGATGAGGCCACAGACGCCAACTTTTCTCTCTCATCATGTCCATGAACATGTCCATCGGCATGGGCTCGTCTCCACGCCGAGCCGCCTGGCACAGAGCAGCCTGGGCTTACCTCAGGTGGTTGAAGCTCTGAATAACATGGCTAGAAAGATAGGCAAGACTCTTGAGAGCTCCGAGTGCTAACTGGTCCAGTCTGGTCTGGACTAGTTTGGCGGTGGTCGGGCTGTCTAGCACGGCTGGGCTTGGCAGGGCTGGGGATCAGAAGATCACCACCTCCTGCCAGCAGCCGGGGTCCTTCCATATGCTCAGTGGTGAATGTCCATGCCAGCTTGTGTGAGCTGTGTCACATCCAGCCTCAGTCTCTATTCAAGGAGCACTTCTGCTGATAACACAATTGCAAAACTATTGTGTTAGGATGATCTCGGAGTGTATAAAGCTTGTTTTTTATTAGTATATGAGCTGCTCTTTCTGTAAGCTAGATATTGAATTCTGGCAGCAGTGAGTATTTTGGATGTTTATCTTGTTTACGTTTGCCGCTCAGATGCAGTAGTAACATTATGCTGTGCCGTATCAGTGAAAATGAGGCTGCCGATCCCCCTTTGACCTCTAAAGTCAAACTTGATTTGTCATACAGTTGTCGCTGTAAGACCCCTTGTGTGTGTGTGTGTGTGTGTGTGTGTGTGTGTGTGTGTGTGTGTGTGTGTGAGTGCGTGCATGCGTTCATGAGTGCGTGCGTGCGTGTGTGTGTGTGTGTTTGTGTACCTGTCTGACTGACTGATCTGTGGCACATTCTGAACAGCTGAAGACCTAATGGTCCAGCTGGAGACAGATGGCCTCTCGATAACACTATACCCCCAAGCCAATACTCACACTCTATCACTCTCCCTTTCCTACACACACACACACACACACACACACACACACACACACGCACACACACACACACACTCTCTCTCTCTCTCACGTACACACCAGAATATCACATGCATGCACACATTGGGATAGGGTAGGTTGTTGATCCATTATAAACCCTGAGACACACATTTTCAACATGAGTTTAATGTTTCAGAGCAATTTTTAACAATCTCTTGGCAATATTAGTTGGCAGCTTAGGTTCCATGCGGGAACAGGGGGGATAAGGAAAGTTAATTTCTCCTCTTTTTTCTGTAATTTCCCTATTTCTGTGGCTTTGCTGCTTTGTAGTGCTAATGAAAAAGACAAGACAACTATAAAGAAAGTTATCTATCTATGAGAGCTGGAAAATTACTTTGTAATTTGTAAGCACTGGCACTGTTTACTTATAATTCCAAATAAATCCAAATTAATTGTGTCCACGCCTGCAAAGTAATATCATTGCGGTCCTCTTATGCACCTCTCCCTACAATAAGTGCCATACAATGGAATGTAGCTCAGAATGCAATATTAAAAAGAAAAGTTGTTAAATGTAAAAAGGAGATCTGTCCTCCACAGATACCATGTGTCAGTAACATGTTTTTGCTCTGAGGTCATTTTTGCTCACAGATTGAAGGAAACTGATGGCAAACGCCTCGCTGTGATGCAGTCTCTCACAAGTTGCCACTATAACAGTTTTTTCTCCGAGAGGGAAGAGAGAAGATCCATATTTCTTTTGAGGTTTTCTTCATTAAGGACAACAGTAGCACAGTTGTATGCTTCTAGTATGCGTTCTGGTTGCTCTAATGTGTCTGCAGGCCTCAGACCCAGAGAGACCTGCTCTCAGAAATTTCATTACCTCGTTAAATCACTCTCAAACCATATCCATATTCAAAGATTTACTCACCACCAATGCAGTCTGGTTGAATACTGTTTGTTAAGTAGTCTTCCCCTCAAGCATTTATCACTACCTCAATAATGATTAGGAACATCCATTCTAAAATGGGGGTCTTTGCTAGTTAACCCTGTGAACACATTAATTGCTGTGGTATGTTTTTCAATTTCAATTTTGATGGCATCATTTTAAAGAATATGCAGCAGCTTGGGATTGCAGAGGGAGGCAGGTGTAGATGATATTGGTTATACAGTCTCCAACATATGGGCCTGTCGTGTCCCAAGTGTATGTACCTGCCTCCGCTGCTGTCATCTAATTATGCAGAGCAAACAAAGCTATCTGCCTGCTGCTATAAGCCCGCTTCTGTGGGTTTTGATTGTTACTCATCAGATGGATGCCTTCAACTGATTAAGACATGCTCACATTCGACCTGTAGAAAATCACCAAAAATGTAGTCATTACTGCTATTGTTGCCAATCTGTGTAAATGTGTGGTATCTTGTTACCTTAGAGTTAAGTTGGATCTGCATCTATGCAGATTAAATGTTAAAAGCAGGGGGAGGTAATGGAAGATAACTGCATTAATTTGACGCCATATATTGCTCTTGGGTTGGTAAGGGAAGACAAATAATACCATATAGTATTATTGTATATTATGTATTGTATATTATTTCCATAAAGTAGCTGATTTCTGACTGTACATTATTTTCAGTATAACCAATTAGTACATTACATTTTTGAGGGACTTTTCCTGCCATTCTTGCCTAGTTTCGCCTTTTACATTTGAACATCAATCAGTAATGGGTAGGAAGTTGTCCCAACTTGGCATTGCTAATACCTCTTATTTAATTTAGTACCAAAACATAATGTAAAATAAAATATTAATGTTTAAGGCTGGCATCACAAAATGACATGTTGAACTCTGGGGGGTTAATTGACACTAATTGCATTCAGCAGCCCAGAACAAATGCCATTGTATAATATAGAACAAAAACAATTTTTTAACTTCAGACTTAAAGTTCAAAAAGTTGAAAGATCTGAAACCTTTCCTTTTTCTTCCTATAGGGGTATGTGAGCAGAGTGGTGATCTGAGTCTGTGCAGCATCATAAATGCTGCTCTCCCTCCATCCTCACCTCCTCCTGCTGCTGAGACTTCACAACAGGCCTGCCCAACACACCAGAGGACCACGCCGACATCAACAACCCTCTCCCTGCCCCTTTGCACTGACTCCTCTCTGGGCCTGACAACACCCCCCTGCCCTCCCTCCGATGATGCTCCAACTGTAGTCCGCCACCTTCACCACACTCCCACACCACTTCCCACCTCAGCTGTAAGCTCCTGGGTCCCAACAGGAGACACTCAGAAGACTTCCCTTCTGTTGCCTGTTTCCCTCCCTCTGTCAGCTACAATGATGGAGCCTGGCACTGTGTCTGCCCTGACAGAGGAGTGTCTTCTTCAGCCTACCCGCACCTGCCTCGGCTGCTTCATTGAGACCCGGGATGCTACTGACCCTAATACCATCCAGAACCCACCTCATGACCCTAACACCAACCCTGACACAGAGACTGGACTAAGTGTAAGGATAGGCGATGTGAGCCGAGAGGACTTCTCTGACATCAACAACATCAGCATCCAGTGCCTGAGCCATGCTGGGGAAGCAGTGAGTCACTATGGAGAACAGCTCCTCTCTGACCAGCTTCTTAGCTTTCCTCTGCCGAAAGCCGCAGTTGAGGGCAAGAGAGTTGATGGAAACAAAACGACAGAGGTCTGTGAGGATCCAGAAGATGATGCAACATCTAAGAACTTGTATGAGGGACTGTTACTGGACAAAGTGAGCGGAGAGGAGGTTCTGCTGGCTAACGCCGGCCAGGACTGGGGCTACTTTGAGTCCTTCATCAGTGAGAGTAAGATGGAACTGCTGGATCTTTGTTCTAAGAATGAACTGTCAGTCAACCTCTTCTCTGAGGAAGATGTTGACAATCTATTTGATGATGAAGACGATGATTCGACTTTAAGCAGTGATGTCTGTTCGCTGAAGATTCGTTACGAGTCTTTCCAGGACAACATGAGAGAAAAAACAAATGTGCTCCAGGAGGAGACACAGTTCAACTTTTTCCCTAGTGTCCTGGCCAACTGTGCCAAGAAAGAGGAAGGAGCGGGAGTATTGAGGAGGAGTGCTGAAGAGCTTCAGCCCAAAACGGATGAGCTCATCCTAGAGACAGGACAGGAAGGAAAGGCAGGGGACTGCAGCGGTAGGAGCCCCCTTGACGGTTCCCAAGGCTCACCCATGTCCACTTCCAAAGTCAACTACCTAATGGACTTCAATTCCACAGAGGAGTCAGGCGAGTTCAGTGATGACAGTTCCTGCACTGGCTCCTCCTCAGACACCCTGCAGGAGGGCAAGTTTAAGAAGGGACACTCAAAGAGATTGCTCAGCCCCTCTAACCCTCTCAACTATGGTTTGCGCTCCAAGAGAAAGGTTCGATACAGTGATGACTACTTATATGACGTTGACTCGCTTGAGAGTGAGAAGAACGCAGAGAAAAAAGAGAAGGCTCCCTCTGGTCAAAAAGAGGAAGAGGATGTGGACTGGTGTCCCAAAAAACGTCGGAAATCCTGTCGTAAAGAGCCGCCAGTGGTCATCAAGTACATCATTATCAATAGGTTTAAAGGAGAGAGACTCATGTCAGTGAAACTGGGCAAGTTGGACCCTGTGGATGTTACTGTGAGCTTAAACAACGACACAGTAAGCAAATATGAGACACTGGCTCCTTTGAAGGATTTCTGGCAGGAGAGGCAAAGAGAGAGACAGGAACAGCTTAAGCTGGCTGCCAGAGATAAACAACAACGCGGTTTTCATCTAAACGGACGCCATCATCGCCCTTTTAATTCTAGTCATCCCAAAAGGAAATACAAGATTGCAAACAGACTTAAGGTTCAGAGGATTCACGCTGTGGAGCAATCGGCAACAGTACAGTGCTCCCCTATCTCTGATCGGGGCCAGGGATGTGTCACTAAAGAAGAGGCCACCCCCACGTTAGGGGGAATAATAGCAGCCCCCAGCCTCCCTGTCACATTAGACACAAACTCCATCACGCACACAGTCACAGCCAAGAGCCGCTCCCAGGAGAGGGAGGAGAGGGAGGGGAGGAGATTGGGAGGAAATAAAACAGTCAGGATAAGGAAATTCAAAAGCGAAGCCAGGCTGAGGAGCAAGAAAATGAAAGAGGCAGAAGGAGAGGAGGGGAGGAGCGTGACAAATGAAACGGATGCCTGTGTCGCTGCGGCACAGATTGAGGACCCTACTGCTGGGTTAGAAGAGGCAGGCATTAGCTCAACTACAGTCAAACCCAATTTCTCTGACAATACCACCACTGCTCACACATCTGAGGAGAAATTCCCCTTTGTTTCATCCACCTGCTCTCCTGAAAAAGCTCCTTCCTCAGAGGCGGTGGAAGCGGGTGTCCCTGTTATCCCGGGGGGCTACCTGCAGACCCTGTTAGATGCTACAGACTCGTCCAGTGGAGCAACTATCTCTTATTTCCCCCAGCAGCCCTCTAGGCAGCAGTATCCTCTGGGGCTATCCCTAGAGGAGAAACAGTTTTCTTCTCTTCAGCTCGCTCAGAGCTGTGTCCTCTCTCCTCCCTCTGAGTCAGAGCTCCAGCAGTCTCCCCAGAACTGCCCAAGTTTCCCGCAGATGTGGCACCCGCAGCTCTGTGCAAGTCACAGCCACAGCTTTGGGCCTGAGACCCCTGAGACTCCAATCTTACCCAACAACTTCCCAGCTGCTGTGCCCCTGAATGACAGCCTGCCAGTGTCTAACTACAGCCAGCTGAGCCCTGAGGATGACAGGCTACTTTATGAGAAGAGCTACCTGACTGAGGCTGGGCTGCAGCCTGCGGCAGATCTGCAAGTGTGTCAGTCTGCCTGTGTGGAGGGCCAGGTGCAATACCAGAGAGGGTCCCTGTGCACAGACAATGGCAGGCTCATCAGCTATGACTCAGTGGGCTCTCTGTCAGCCTCCTCCAGCAATTACAGCTCCCTCAGCCTCAAGTCTTGTGAGCGAGAGGGTGAGGAGGAGGGCCGAGACAGCTTCTTAGCTCATTGCAGTCCTAAAGTGGTGATTCAGCAGAGTGTGGATTCCCTTACCCCACTCAGGGAATCCTCAGATCTGCTGGACATCTCCAACTTCACCCCTGACAAGTTTAGACACTCCTCACTGTCAGAGCTTTCCCCTCCTGAGACCCCCAACCTGTCCCCGCAGGTGGTGGGGCGTGAGATGAAGATGGCAGGCAATGTTGGAGAATACCAGGATGTGAATGATATGACTATGGACTGCAACAGGGAGGTAAAGTGGAACTGTGACGTTATGCAGCAACAAGAGCACACAGTAAATGCATACACAGTGGAAGACAGCCAGTTTCCGCTGCACAACTTCAACAGTCAGGATGTGTTACGTTTAGATAAAAAGGAGCTGGGAGTTACAGAATTTGATGAACAGACTGGTGAAATGCTGGCTGGTGCGAAAAGCATAAAGTCAAAGAGGAAAGGCAATTGCAAACAGACAGCTGTGGGACAGAGCCCAAAGAAAGTCCGGGCTCCCAGAGCTCCTAAGTCAGAAAAGGTCAAGACCCCCAAACAGAACTCGCGTTCCACCAAAAAGATAAAGGCCATGTTGGAGGGTAAGGCCGCAAAGAACCAGGCAGGAGGTTGTGGCACAGGCCTGACTGACAGTAGCAGCACTGGGGACTGGCCTGGCACCGGCTGGTCAGAGAGCAACAGCCTGGTTGGGGACGACCAGCGAGAATTCGAGGAGCCCTCCAATATTCTGTCCAACATTGTCTCTGGCATGGCTGAGGTCCAAAGGTTCATGATGGCCTCCATTGAGCCACTGTGGAATCCCATGTCGGAGGCCTGCATGCCCTCTGAGGCCAATAGCCTCAACCTAAAGACCCTCAAAATCTTGGCTGGCACAGAGGCCGACCTGAAGAAAAAAGGAGCCGCGCTAACAGGGGCTGGGAAAGGCAGAAAGGCAGGGGTAAAGGGAGGAAAAAACCAGGCCAAATTCAACCCCTCTCATCCCTTATTCCCTCAACTAGCTCTGGGCTGTAACATGTTTGATAAACCCAGCTTTATTAACCCTGGGCCTGCACACAAAAAGCTGTACCGCCACAAGACCAGTGCAAAGTTCCCGCGGATTGAGACACTGAAGGGAAAGCGAGCTGAGAGAGACCCAAATAAGGACATAGCGCTAATGACCTCTTTTGAGAAACTGAGGTAATATTTTGTTATCAGCTGCTGTTGCACCCCCTTTCTCACTTTCCCCCACTACCTGCTAAGCCCTCCCTTCCAAGCATACCTACACTGACGCTATGCCAGAGCTGCATGAGTACTACGTTCCCCCCGACTACTCCCACTTCCTTTTTACCCCCACCCTGAAGAGGAAATTAATATCTGCATGAAAAAGTTCTTGTACTTTGCAAACTACCTATTGAGTGATTGTGTCAAGCTTGATTGAGATTTGAAACGACCATGGCTGCATTTTTCTTGCTTTTGTTGTTTCTGCTTTGTTTGTTCTTCTTATAGTCGTTTTTGTTTTATTTTTGTCTGAAAAAAAGAATAAGCCTTGAAAAAAGTTCTGTCGCCTTTTGAGGAACTTTGTTTTTGTATTTTCTCAGCAGAACTAGCTCCTCCGAATTATGTATTTATTGCCCTTTTCCCTAAAGATGTAGCTATATACACAAATGCATTGAGTGACATCTACGCACCCCTCCTCCTCATCTGTTTTTGTATGCAGAATATGGATGTCCTGTTGTTGCTGTCCTTCATACACTGCCTGGCTCATTTCAAGAAGGAAACCTACAATTAATGAGCCCTATTTAAGCCCAAGACATCTTGAAAACACAAGATGGGACCATTTTGTATTAATGACATATCAGACATTGTCTTTTTTTCCCCACTCAAAGTTGGAATAACTCCCCATTTCCTTTTACCAAGTGTTTGTTTTTCCTCTGGAGTTTAGAGGAACTGTTTATCTAAATTTACATTTTTACGCCTTGCAAATTCATAAAAGCTCCACCCTCAGAGTATTTTTGTCAATGTTGTTGTACAGGGACATGCAATATTTGCAAAAAAAAGATGATTATAATCTTAAAATCAATGTGCCAAAAGTAACAATGCTGTGTAAATGACCTCTTATATATGTGTGAATATTGGCTGTTCCTCTTTTCTATCCATTGGAGTATTGGCTGCTCGGGTTGGACTCCTTACAGAGACTTGGCCACTACAGGAATTCTTTATTTGGGACTTTTCTCTCTTCTCTGATGAAAGGCACCAACAGCTGGCAGTGGTACACCACCACTCACTAAACCAAATCAGAAAGACTTTGAAATTTCCTCGTTTCCCCCACTTTGTTTGCCAAATTCAATTTACCTCAACATCGCCTGGCACTGAGAAGCAACAAAAGAGAGGCAAAGGGGAGATCTGCTCTGAAGGCTACTGTAGAGGAAGATGATGAAAAAAGAGATGATCAAATGAGCTTTCTCTGGACCAGGAAGAGTGCATAGTGCAGATGTTTGAGGGTAAGCAAGGAAATTATTTGTCAGTTGAGGCTGTGCCTCACTGAAAAGCTGTTTTGTACTGGAATACGACTAAAAAAGGCAGTTTATTACTCATAGAGATTCTGATGCTCGCATCAGTCGTGAATGGACATAACATTTTTGCAGTTAGATTTAATGTGAATGTGAAAGCAGTTTTCAGTACAAATGGAATCAGTAATCTTGTAAATGAAGGAAAGCATTTCTTTGCATTAGCTCCACGTGGGAATTTTTACTTCTATCTTACCTGAAATGGTAATTTAAACAGTAATTAATCTTGACATTCTCATGCAATTTATTTCTTGACACTGCCATGCTTTTTAAGTATACACCACTGGTGTATATTGTCTGATTATTTCAGTTCATTTATTACATAATGTCTTAACTTCTTTCTTTCGAGGTACTTTCTTTTATATGGTGTCTTTAACTGTCATTTCAGTTTTGATGGGTCTCTATTTGGCAGAAAATAATGTCACCAGAAAACCAAGGCCAATAAAAGGCACATATTGAAAAAGAAAATGTATTGGTACTATCTGATCCAGTGTAATTCCCGGGCCATTTATATGAATTACTTTGGGCTCATTCACTGCCTCACTGCACTGAAATAAATCCACCTTAAAATGAAACATACAATCATGTTTAATCAGTTATACAATCTTTTGATTTTATATACTAAATGTATTTCAGGAGAAATACAGACGCCCTTCAACTGGTTACAAGAGTACGTTTTATAAATATATACTCAAACAAAATGCCTACATTTTCTCTTTCTTTTGACTGTTGAATATCATTTTTAAATGTAGCAGTAATTACATGAGACTGCATGGAGATGTGCTGACAAATTGAAGCTTGATTAAAAAACAGGCCTTGTCACACTGGATATGGTAATCCTGACGCACAGGTGATAGTAATTGATTGCTTGCATATGGCAAGAATCATAATCAATCTTTCTCTGTCTCTTTTTTCTCTCCTCTGCCATGATCCTTTGTTTCTTTTCTCCAGTGTATCAGGGTTAGGACCAAGACAAGCTGCTGCATGGGAAGCTCCACATGGGCTGCAAGCCCATTTAGTCTGCCTTCTCTCATTTCTGCCTATTGTCAAATTGAATGTACTTCTCTAAGTTCATAGTTTCTTTTCTTTTTTTCTTCTTTTTTGTTTTGAAAATGTGCCACTGTTGAGCTGCCTCGTGTTAATGGTGCTAAGAATGCTGACAATTGGTTTCTTTTCTTTTTTGATATTTTGTTTTCCCAGAGTTAACAAAAAAGAAATGCAAAATAGATTAGGTACCTAACCCTTTTTATGAATGTATATTATAATGTTATGTTTGATGTATTCACTTCATGATTCTTTGACATTGATTGGAATTACTTTTTCTCTTTTCATTAAAAGATTACCGAGCTTTATATATACTGTCTAGAGTTGTTACCGGAAGGAATCTTAATGAACTCTTGACACTACAAAATCTTGTATATTTTTTGTGTGCCAATTTGTAACATATTTTGTAAGTGTATATTTTTCTTAGAAAGTGCTGTGAAGTATTTGTGTGTGTGAGTAACCTTTTATGCGCCTCTATGGGCAGTGGAAAGGATATACAATGACAAGTTTCTGGTTTTAAAAACCAAAATATGAAAGTATCAACAGAAAACTAGAAATATTTACATTTTGTTGGGAGTTTTGTATTAAGACCATGATCTTGTTGTGAGAGTGTTGTGTTACTGTGCAAAACACAAATAAGCAAAGAAAAAAATGAAAACCTGGGAAAAAAAATATAATTTGTGAACAATTTGCTGTTTTATAGATTTTCATGTAAATTATTTGAGTATTATTTTGTTTTTTTGTTTCGTTGTAACTGTTGCAAAGGTTTTAAATATTTGTGATCAAGCCTGTATGGTGATAATGTAATATTGGTAACTTGCTGAGTTTTGTAATAATGTTTATGGAGTAAATATACAAATTAAAATAAGATTTTGAATGCTGCTTTCTGAAGGGAGTTGGGTTGTGTTTTTTACCACCCACATGTTGCTGTAGCCAGTAACTCCAGTATAAACAGTAAACATAGAATCTCCACACTATTCACTTATCTGCAAACAAATTCAGTCCATTCAAAGCAATAATTACAAAAGGTTATGGCAATCAGTTTTGTAAAAACACTTAATATTACAAACAGCTTATTGAGATGCAATGGAGTGAAGTGTAAGTAACACATCTGCTAATCAAATACCCACCCCATCTTTGTTCTACTACTACAATAATAGTAATAGGGAACAATATAATATGTTATATTCAATGTTTTTCACACAAAATGTGAAAGCGTAAATACAACCTCAATAATTCCAATTAGTCTGTCCTTATTTGTTATATTTGAAGATTCTTAGACATAAGGCATTTTAATTTCTGTACATGTTTTGGCTCATGTTATTTTATTGTCATATCTAATTAGCACTCATGGTCAGGCATTGCTAGAGTGACTGCTCATCCATAACTCTGAGCTGGGCTGCTGTGGTCCACACTGCAACTCATTCTGGCATGCTTAATTGGAGCTGGAGATACTGTCTCAGACCATAAACAGATCCTGTGATGTGTGCCTCCAAAATTGTCAGGTGGTATTAGCATTGTTTTTGTTCTTTAGTCACCCATAGCAGATAAGGGAGCAAGCAAATTATACGATGGAATGTCTAATGCAATGGATCAGGTACACCTGTGGTTATTAAATGAGACCCTAGTTGTTTTGTCAGTGCTTGCTCATACTGCATGGACAACCATAGACTCTCTCATTAGGACAATTGTTTGTGTGTTGTTTGTTTGTGTTTTTATCATTACTCAGGAGACTATAGAGTAACATTTTGAAAGAATCAGCATGTCTATTTCTAATGTGTGTACGTATTGAGTCAAATCATAAGAACCTACAAACAACACAATTACTCACACACATTTTGTTGTTTGGCTGGCAGTTTATTATTATTGTTAGAAAATAATTTTTGTGTGCTAGAACAATAGCTTCAAGCCATTGCAGAGACTTTCAACAACTGCCCAATAGCCTCCTATTGCTTTACTGGTAGGTATTAGGCAAAAATGAGGAATAGCTAAATTTTCCTGAATATGTTTCTGTGATGGTAGCTGCAGTTGTGCTTGCTAGTTTTTGCAAGTTGGTTTACAAATGGCCTGTAACTAGATGCCACCTACTGCTGACGGGTCATCAGAGTCTCCTCTGGCATGCTGCTGTATCAATACAATCCCACCTCCACCCACAACAAGTCTGGGGCCTGCTATAAGCTTGGGGTGTGAATTCCTCTAAAAATGATAATTCCACAGACAAACAGATATGTATACAATTCCCCTTGACGTTGACTCTGCTATTAGACCTTTTTATGTTTTCACATGGATACATTAAGTAGCCATTTAGAGTGTTGCAGTGGCTTTAAGTCCTATACAACACAAAAGAATTGTGCCTCACATTTTGCATTTGTAAAGAAATAATAAAACAAAAATATCCAAATTCAGTTACAACAGTTAAAATGTTGTAAAAAATACAGATCAACAACAGACAGGAGGCGTGACATCAAGTTGGTAACAAAGTAAGTCACTGCTTATAGCAAAAGTACAATTTTCTGGCAATATTTTTAGTATTTAAACCAGAGATGAAATTTAACCTCAATGGCAGAAAACACTGTACTTTGCAAAGAAACTAAACTATCGTTTAAAGTGAATCAATGTTATGGTCTTCTTGATTTTATAACATATAGATTTGGATATGTGCCATTTTTATATATACACATTTCTAAGACTTTTTAACACAAGAGACTAGATGCATTAATGATGCAAAACAGTCACAAAGGACTTAAGGTATTGCACTTTTGATTGCCATTTGAAAATCTATCAGATATCCTGTCTATAACATTGACCGTGTGTAGGCTATTGCCTTTGTTCAACAAGGAAACCATTGTATACCAAAATGTCTAAAATGAGATTTAAATATTACTATATAATGACATAATCCTACTTCAGTAACTATAAAATACATTAGTTGCTTCAATTTATGATGTGACATTGAGTGCTGTTGGGGATAAATGTTGTAGTGGTTTTTTTGTCGTCTAGCCTGGATTCTGCAGAAGGTAAGAGTATTTGCATCTACAACCGCACCGTGACGCTACAGCTGAACACCACACACTGTCCAACACAAACATCCTTTTTCAGTTGCTCTTCTGTGCGACGGTAGATTTTGTAGCCCTCAGTACAGTCTTTCAGGCGGCCCCACATACAACTCACCCCGTATCATTCCCCACGTTTTCATTTATTTAATAACACAAATAACAGAGCAATATAAGTAATAACAGAATATGCAAGGGAGGCCAAACACCTAAAATGGTTCCCCATGTTTTGATGAAAATAATAATAACAAAAAAACTTAACTAAAAGCAATTTAAAATACAACTAATTAGTTTTAAGTAGTTTCAAAACATAATTCAAAAATCACAGAAAAAGAAAACTGAATCTTATATAAAAAAAATAGAATAAACTAGCAAGTCTGTAAAAATAAAAGAACAAAGACGAAACCTGGTTGCATGGATGTGAGACGTAAACTCAAACCACTTTCATTGCAGTGCCGATGTCTACCTGGAAGGTGAAACTCGGGGAAAACGCATATTTCCTCAGTTTCCGGAAGATCATTGTAGCCTTCCTAAAAGAAAAAAAAATGGAAACCTGAAATCGCACTTAGCTTAACAGTCGAGCGTTTTTGTGATAATATAAGAACAATTTGGAGGTACGATTACCGACATCATCGAACAGGTAATATAACAGCGAGTTGGTGACATATTGTATATTTACTTAATAGCTTCTTCGCTCTGGTTACTGGTTGTTAACGTCATTGGTTGACGTCGCTGGCTTGGTTAGCTTGCGGTAATGCTAACAGTTGCATCAATGTCTTTTTAATGAAAACCTTGTGTGTGTGTGTTTTTTTTTTCCCAGTAACGAAAAAAAAACAGTACTAATATCAAGTCCACGTCATGTTTTCTAACACCAGCGATTTGTGCGAAACAAGTACTTACGTCAAAGTAATGTAACTGAGGACACTTATCACGAAGTTACTAGCTAAGTTGGCGTTAGCTTATGGTAGACATGGAAGCTAACTAGCTTTAGCGTAATGCAAGCTCAACACAACCAGGGTTGTTTAGTCATCTGAGAAGCTTGTTTTGTGCCGACGATACACATGGCATCACAATCAACCTGTTACCAGTCGTTCACTATTTTCTTCACATATTACTAAACAGAGGGTCCTCTTTATAGCTAATTGTGGTTGAAGTTGTCAGTGTTGTCAACCGTGTACAATGCTTGCTAGCTAATGTAAGCTAAGCTAGCTAGCTGATGCCATTTTGTTTTTATCTCGACTTTGACCAACACACTGGCTTTCCCGTAGGACTTAGAAAACCCTCACATAATTTACGTTCATTGTAGCTGTTACACATCCACATTTTATGTTAGTGTTAAGGTAAAGTACGTTTTATGTTACGACAAACGCAATGGTTTAGCTTAGCTAGCTAGCTAGCGTCAGTGCTGTGTTTATTGTAACTTAGCTAGCATGTCGGTTTGCTTTGATAGGCTTGTGTTGATTGGCGATCCGGTCGTCTATCGACGATAGGTTTTTCCTACGTCGATATTAAGGCAATTTACTATCAGTTCTATTAATATATCATTTATTTGCCAACCTATCCTAACTAATTAGCAGCAGTGGGCAGCCATAGTCCGGCGCTCGGGGACCAACTCCCGTTGTAATGCCAGTACCTACGTTAAGGGCAATGGCAGGAGTTACCTAGCATGCAAGTCTTTATGGTGGAAGGAAACCCATGCGAACACGGGGAGAACATGCACATTCCACTCCAGAAAGGTAATATCAGGACCGGGGATCGAACAATAGTTCAAGTACAAAAAATAATATCCAGGATCTCCATGTATCTGACACCCTGCATCTTAGTTCTATCTGCGTGAAACTAAGGGTTTTAAAGTAATTCAACTTTACATTTTCTAGCCAGTGACATCATCACCCCATAATTATCCAAATCTCCCCAAAATGGTCTTAATCGTTTGTGCTGATGTGTGCCGTTAAAAGAAACATTTGTGCTACTGCAGTTTTTACCTTATCAGGCTTTATTTGTTACACGCTTGACGTCACCCATTTTTTATTGTATCCAATACTTGATAGAGATGTTATGCAAAATGCAAAGAACATACTGTATGTTCATTTAGAATTTGATGCCAGCAACATGTCAAAACAGAAACAGGAGCATGTTTACCACAGTGTTCACCTCTTCATTTAATAACATTCTGTAAATGTTTAGGAACTGAGGAGACCAGAGACCAGTTTTGAGAATGAAATGACCCATTCTTGCCCGATATAGGATTTCAGCTGCTCAACAGTCTGGGGTCTTCTTAATCATGTTTTTCAGTCCATTATGCCCCCAATTGGACAGTAGGGGTGTGCAAAAAAAATCGATTCACATTTGTATCGCGTTTCAAGCTCTACTGATTCAACATCGATTCATAGAATTCCAAAAATCTATTCATTTTCTTTTCTTTTTTTTCGTTTTGTAATGGCGTGTATACTATTGTCCTGAAATGAGTTTAGCTCGCCATTCCCATAGATGGCGCTGAGTCGAATTCACACTGACACCTGGGCACTTGTTATAATCAAAAGAAGAACGAGCGCAGCAGAAGTAGTTTAGTCGGCGCAAACAATGGGAAACCTCACATAAAAAATTATTCAACCTGCTCCATCCTCATTGAAGGCGAGAGTTTGGGCACATTTTGGCTTTTATAACCTCGAGGGGAAGACGGAACTTTATGGGAATCATGCTATATGCACGCTTTGCAAAGCAAAAGTTAAGTATTTTGGAAACACCACAAACTTGAGAACTCACATGGTATGCCATCACCCAGAGATTACCATTAAAGACGTGGACGAACAACAACCTAAAGTACCTAACATGCCAACACACTCTCTTTCAATGCTCCAAACTCCCACCGAACTCTGAACGAAAAGCTCTTTATATTTATTTTGTACTTGAATTAAATGTATTTGAAAGCTGGCCAAAGCTTGGCACTTTGCAGTTTTTAGTTGGAAATGTTTTTATTTTTGTATGAAGACATATAAAGTAATATCAAATCGAATTTTAATCGAAAATAGATTTTGAATCGAATATTGAGCCTAAAAATCAATATTGAATCGAATCGTGACATTTTCTGAATCGTGCACCCCTATTGGACTGATCTGGACTGCAGACAGGCCATTTTAGCACCTGGACTCTTCTATGGAGCCATCCTGTGTAGAATTCATTTTGTCATTGTTTTCCTGAATATTCAAGGTTTCCCCTGAAAAATGGGTCATCTGGGTGGTAGTATATGTTGCTCAAAACCTGTGTTCAAAATTGATTGTGCCTTGTCAGATGTGCAAGATGTCCATGCCATAGACACTTAATTGAACTAAAATAACACAAATTGTGTGATAAAAGGACATAATTCATAATTTTCTTCAGATGAATTAAAGAAATGGTGACTGTACGGTTAACCCTGCTGATATTTAGGACTCTACCTCCTCTAGTAGTGACCATGCCTGTTCTCCCTGCTCAAAATTGATAGAGATTTTCCCACCATTTACCTGACAGTTTGCTTAGCCTATCCCTAGTAGTTAGCTTGTTTTATCTGGCATTTTAACCATTTCTGATCAAGAGACTCCCCTCTGTAACCTAGGCTACTTGAATCAGAACAATCCAAGATTGTTGCAGCACAGAATGACAGTTCAGCTCGGTGTTCACTAAAGGTTAGCATTATCAACACCACAGCGCAAATTCAGTTCAACAGGCTATGCATGCAAATTAACTCGTTTGTTCTTAACACAACAAAGTAGATGGGGGGGGCTTGGTGACGTCAAAGTGTGTAACAAATAAAGCCTGATAAGGTAAAAACCGTAGTAGCACAAATGTTTCTTTTAACAGCACAAATCAGCACAAATATAGCACGATTGAGACCATTTTGGGGAGATTTTGACAAGTATGGGGGGCTGAGTGACGTCACTGGCCAGAAAATGTAAAGTTTAATTACTTAAAATCCTTAACAGCAAAACCATAAAAAAAAACGTAGCACAGACGAATAGCAGTGTTTTTAATAATTTTTGGATGACATGGGGGGCCAGCCTCACAGAGATCTTAGTTCTCCATATACTGCTCACCAAACCTGGCTATGCACTCTATAAGAGTAGTTAATGGATATGGTTTGGTTTGTGATATTAAAGATAAAATGTTAAACGGAACATGATGCTGAGATATTGTCACACCAAGCAAAAACATACAGACTTGTAAAAGGAAGCTGTCTGAATAGAGGAGACATTGCTAAAAACATAATATTTTTTAAAAATATTTTAAATAAAATGTTCACACTCTTTTATAAATGTTTACTGCATTGGTTGCAGAAAGCTTAAAGGTTTGATTATTTCAATGCTCCCGCCAGACGCTGAGCCACGCTCAAAATTATTATTCAAAATCATTAATAGAGGCGCGCCATGCTGATGACTTTTTGCGTTTGTTGTCTTGGTGTTTCTTTTTGTTTATTTATTTTTGCATTTTATGTCTAGTCTTAAAAAAATTATATCCCTTAATAATCATCTCTTCCATCATTTGCTCTGGTCATTGGTCTTTGTTTAAAAAAAAAAAATGGTATTGTATACATATGTATCCGCAGGTATTTAGAATGATTGAAATTAGGAGTTTAACAAATTATCCTGCAGGTGGTGGTATACACTCAAAATGGAAAAAGGAGCTTATACTGCATACTTTGTTAAAGTTGTTAAAGCATGTAATGTTACAGTAAAGTATGGTCCAGGATGTATTGACGACCTTGATGTTCATTTAGCTGATGAAAAAATGTATATTTACATTTAGTAGTTTAAGTGAAGTTTTATTAGAATGTTAGTCAAAAAGTGTCTCATGTATGTAAATGTAGACAGTTCCGTTAGCTACTGGGCCAGTGTTCCCAAATATTGAGCTGTATTTTGACCCAAGTTTTCCTTTTGATGACAATTTCCCTGGTTGATAGTAACACACTGATTCAGTCCTTACATTCATCATAGCTAATAGAGTGGAAATACTGAGCCTTTGGTGGTGAATCTTGTTTTCCTAATCCTATTCTAAATCTAAGTAGTCTTATTAGATCAATGAGCTATAATTTGTTTTTGCTGCAGCAGCTGGATCTTGCTGAAGATTGGAGAGCATCCCTTAACCTCCCTTCTGAATCAATGGAAGGGTCTGACAGTTTAGAGCAAAATGGCAGTGACCAGCCAGAGTCACAGCGCAGGAGGCAGCTGGACCGCCTGGACAGGGAAGAGGCCTTCTACCAGTTTGTTAACAATCTCAGTGATGAGGACTATCGTCTCATGAGAGACAACAATCTTTTGGGCACCCCAGGTAATAAATCTTTAATTAAGTGAAGTGTACTGAACACTTAAAGGGTAACTATCGTTTTTTTCAACCTGGACCCTATTTTCCTATGTTTTTGTGTGTAACTGACTGATAGGAGCATCAATCTTTGAAATTGGTCCAGTATTAAGCGTTAACACTGTAAGCGGCAGCCACAGACCGGGCTGCAATGTAACCCTATAGGGCAAATGTTCAACGTCAGTTTGGTCCACTAAAAGTGCTGTTTTGCCACTAAAAGGCTTAGCTTATTATTCTAAGTGTCTGACAACATTATGGAAAGGATCCCTACAGAGATAGACCTTTTTAAAACCTCTTTGAGACCTTTCTGTTTAACCAGAAACAGCTCTGAGGTCGCTAGCGCTAAACCCACCAGACTCCATTTAAAAAAAAAAAAAAAAAAAAAAAAAAAACTTTTAGTGTGTATAGAGTAGGCCTGCAGCGACGCATCGACGTCAAAATTACGTCGACGTCGTATTTTTGCGTCGACGCTTCGCCACACACACATGTGGGAGACCAAAACATTGCAGGAAACAGCAACCTCCTCACAGAATTCCCAACAAAGCCCTGCAAAAAGCCCCATGAAAAGAAGAAGTCCTAAAAAAACAGCTCGCCCTTAATCATCGAGGGTATGGGAATACTTAAAATATAGTCCCAAGTACTAACGTTAGCTAAATTAATTTCATGTTTGTGTAGTGTGTTGTGTAGCCTGCGCACTTAGGTGGTGCTAGCTCTCCGTGCAGTTTGTTCGTGCTAGGTTAGTAGCTAACGTTAACGTTAGCTAGCTACTGGCGCCTAGGCAGCTGTGTTTAGCTAACGTTAGTTATCATCTAATGTTGGCTTGAATGGTAGCTAGCTTACAGCTGCAGAACACAGCTAACTATAGTAGCTAACGTTAGCTAACGTGAACGTTAGCTACTAACCTAGCACGAACAAACTGCACAGAGAGCTAAGATGCGTTGGTTAGCCTAGCACCACCAAAGTGCACAGCTGCATTAGCATGTAAACCTACAGAATAGCAGTTAAGAGAGTCAGTTTGATTATGCATCAGGTTTTATGTTGGGACTGTTATGTTGTGTTAAACAATCCAAGGAATGTCTGTACTGTGCACTGCACAGTGTTTTTCTTTTTTGCACTACAACTTGATTTTTTTGAACAAGAGAGTTATGTTGGTACTGTAAAAGAGTAAACAGGCTGGCCTTTCATTTTGTATAACAGTAAAATAATTATTTTATTTTGTGTAAAGCAGAAGATTTTTTGCTGTGCAAAATTGTTTAATAAAATATATTATTAAGAATTTTTTGGTATTTATTTGAGATACATTATGGTTTTTATTAATCGAGCAACAGAAAAATAATCGTTATATTAATCGTCCAATTAGTCGTTAGATTAGTCGACTGATCGATAAAATAATCGCCCGATTAATCGTTTAATAAATAATCGTTTACCCCCAGCTCTAGTATAGAGCCAACATATTTTCACATGTAAATCGGTAAACTGTGTTTATTTCAGCCAAAACTAGAGTTGGTTGGAAAAGTGAAAAGACGACCCAAAACTGCTTTTAATAGTTTTATTTTGTTTCTGTCGACTTTGAATTTAGTGTATTTTACAATGCTAATATGATTATAAATAAAATATATGTTTATTTACATGGAGTCTGGTGGCGTTAGCGAACGCAATTTCGCGGATGTTTTTATGTTTAAAAAAAGGATCTTGCTCGTTAATAGAAAGGTCGACCTCCTTAGATATCCTTTCCATAATGTTGTCAGACACTTAGAATATTAATTTGAGCCTGTCAGTGGCAAAACGAGCACTTTTGTGAAGTTATACTTCTGCTGCACAATTGCCCTATTAACTTACATTGTAGCTTGTTTCGCCGCTGCTGACTGCAGCGATCTCGCTTAATACTGGACCAATGTCATAGATTGTTGTTTCCATGAGTCACTTGGACACAAAAACATAGGAAAATTAAGGTTGAAAAAAAAAAAGGTAGTTACCCTTTGACCTTCAAAGAATATGTGACTTTTTTAATGACCGTTTTATTTTGTAATGTCTCCTTCAGGAGAGGTAACAGAGGATGAGCTGTTTAGTAGACTACAGCAAATCAAGGATGGTCCGGAACAGCAGAATAACAGTACTAGTGCCCCCAGTACTGAAAGTGGAGAAGATCCAGTTGGTAAGTTTGCCATTTGTTTTTTTTGACTCAAAATTCTAATATCAATTGTCACTTGTTAATAACTCTTAATTTTCAGAACCACCCGAAAACTCTGAGGATCCTGCCAATGGGGATAGTCTCTTAGACTGGCTAAACACAGTGAGGCGCACAGGCAACACAACCAGAACCGGTCATCGTGGAAACCAGTCATGGCGGGCTGTAAGCCAGACCAACCCAAACAGTGGCGATTTTCGCTTTAGCCTGGAAATCAGTGTGAATCGCAACCTGGCTGAACAGCAGGCTGCTGCTGAAGGGGAGCAGGAGTCTCCCCAGGAGTCTCCAGAGGGTCAAGAAGTGGTGGCAAGTGCTGAACCACAGGTGGCAAGTGCTGAACCACAGGTGGCAAGTGCTGAACCACAGGTGGCAAGTGCTGAACCACAGGTGGCAAGTGCTGAACCACAGGTGGCAAGTGCTGAACCAGAGGTGGAAAATACTGAACCACAGGTACCCATGGAGACGGAAGTGGTAGAAGAACCAGTTGTAGAGGAATTGGCTATCACAGTGGAGCCAGAACCAGAGCCTGAACTAGAAGAAGTTGTTTCACAAGAGATTTTAGGAGAACCTCCCAGCTCACCTGCCGCCCTGCCGGTACAACCCCCACTTTCTCCTTCACCACGCAGAGGACAAAGAAGAGCCCGCAGCCGCAGTCCAGAGCCACGCAGGACTAGGGCCCGTACAGCCAGGAGCCGCTCCCCTCTCAACCTGGATCAGCTGGATGGTCTCCCTAATCCACGTCATGCTCACAGCTCTCAAGGCCTGAACTCTGCCACCATTTCTCCCCCTGTGTCTCAAGTGGAGGGCAGTTCTCGGACTCGACAACATGTTCTTTCTAGGCAAAGCACTGCTGACAGTGATGTTCAGCCATCTAGGGCTAGCGCAGAAACGGTCCCAGAGGCCCAAAATGTGGGATCTCAAGAAGGAGAAGCTGCTGGGGGGGAAGGGGGTGCAGCGGGGCGCCGCCCCCCTACTATTATGCTTGATCTCCAGGTGCGTCGTGTGCGTCCTGGCGAATATCGCCAAAGAGACAGCATTGCTAGCCGCACCCGCTCGCGCTCCCAGAACTCAAACAACACATTTCTTTATGAGAGTGAGCGTGGTGGATTTCGTAGGACTTTCTCACGCTCTGAACGGGCTGGTGTGAGGACCTACGTCAGCACTATACGCATCCCTATCCGAAGAATCTCTGATGCAGGTTTGGGAGAGGCAACCTCAATGGCTCTCCAATCTATGATTAGGCAGATTATGACTGGTTTTGGTGAACTCGGCTACCTCATGGATTCAGACTCTGATTCTTCAGATTCAAACCGTGGTGCCAACACACCTGCGGATCTGGCTGAAGCCCTCAACAACCCAGATTCTGCTACTCCTGCTGCCGCTCCTGTTGCCGATGCTGATGAACCACCTCTGGCTACAGGAGTTAGAGCAAGGACAGCAGAGGCTGATATTGACGAGGGACTTGCCAGTGCTCCACCTACCTCTGGTGGCAGGGCTCGACCTAGACCACCTATCAGCCTAGAGGAGCCCAGCTCGCTGCCCTTCCTGCGGCTTGCCCACTTCTTCCTCCTAAATGATGACGATGAGGACCAGCCCCAAGGGCTGACTAAAGAGCAGATTGACAACCTCTCAATGCGCAACTTTGGTGAGACTGATGCCTTGAAAACTTGCAGTGTCTGCATAACAGAATATGCTGAAGGTAACAAGCTACGTAAGCTGCCCTGCTCTCATGAGTACCACGTGCATTGCATTGATCGCTGGCTATCCGAAAACTCTACCTGCCCCATCTGCCGCAGGGCTGTCTTGATATCGGCCAACCGAGAGAGCGTGGTGTAGCTTATAAAAGACTGCAGGCCTTTTGTCTCAACCTAAGTAATCTAATATCCCAAGTCCATAAGAGGCTTTGAGAAAATGTGTCTCCACTGTTGAAATGTATTTCTTTCATACCATTTGTGAGTTTGATCATAATGCAGTCAGGTTTGATTTGCGGTGCTCCATACAGTGACATCGGGACAAGTTCAGTCTTTAGTAAGACATTTATTATTGCAGTCCAAAGTTAGGCACAAGCAATGCATGCTGTTTGAATTAACCTGTAGTGACCAAGGAGTTTGTTGCATGGCGTCAAGCCATGTACATAAGCAGGCCGGTAGCTCTCAAAGAATTTCCTGTTTATAAATGCTGCACACCAGCAGGTAGTTCAGGCACATCTGCTATTTTGTATTATCCCCCTATACCAGAAGTCGGGCATTGGTACAGTTCTTAGTTACACCAGTTCAAAGTATTAGCTGTAAATAAGCTTGTAAAAATAATTTTGGATCATACTTTGTATCAGTGAATTGGTTTTGAATTGTAGATTATCTCATAAAGATTAGGGTCATGTTGGCTGCAATTATTCTATCAGAGCATCCCTATACTTTCTGTTTAACAAATAGGTGGTATCAGTGTACACAGAAGAATTATTTAGAGATTGTGATGTCCAAAGGATGTTGGACATTAATTGGTTTGCCATTTACTAGTGACTTGTACTCTCCATTTTTGTACACCTAAAAGAAACAAAGTACTGTTTTGGGGTGGCATATACCATGAAAACTCTGTGTGATGAATTGTTTAAAATCAAGTTGTTGGCATGTGAATTTTTCCACCTCAAAATATACCGACAGGTATGATGTTAAACATTTGAATATACTTGTTTTTCCCCCCCAAGTGTAAAAGGATGTTTACTCATTTTGTCCTGACATCCATTAGCTACTGGTCTTATTCTTTATTTTTCTACTAACATATTGGATTGTCTTTAATTATTGACTGATAAATAACATTCTCTAAGCGGATATCGGCATGGATTGAAATTATCAGAAATTGACTTGAAATGAAATGTCAACCCAAGCCAGAATAGATCTGTTTACCTGGAGGTTTACATCAAGGTACAAGTGACAAATGAAGTTATTAATCCAACGGTTTGAGTGTCAAATACTAACCAAGTCTGAAAAATTCACATTATTGTCCTCTCTTAGTAAGGCTCCAGTAGAAAGTCAAGATGCTCGCCCACTGTGCCCTCCTTCTGCCCCATGAGCAGACGCTCCATATCAGTGTGCAATACATGCTTAAGTGAAAGTAGGGAAATACAAACCATGATATAAATGTATGCTATTGTTAAAAAGCAGTTGTTAATGGCTAAAATCTTAAATGAAGACTTATTACCTTTTAAAAAATGTGTTGAAGTTATTTTATTTTATTTAGAAGTTCTGTAGGTTTTAATAGCACTGTTGATGAACAGGAACATTGGCTAAAGGAAGAAATGAGCATCACTATTAATGCCATCCTGTCATGTTTCTTGTTCTACTGTTTGGTGTCTCTGCCCCGATTATTACTTCCCTTTGTGGGACATAAAAGTTTGAATGCAAGACGTTGTCATTGTTGAATACCATAAACATGTAAATGAAATGTATGTTTCCTCTTAGGCCATTCTTTAGTTGTGGCCTTGTTCTGTGTCACCCAGTGCAGTATGGAACTGGGTGTTAAATAAAACTAACCGCTGAATTAAACAAGTTGTTAATGCTACAAAATGCATTGCTGGTAGGCATTCTGTACACGCACTGTCATTGATTAATTTTATTCTGCATTCAGGTGCACACCTTATTAGTTATTACTTCTACCTTATATATTAAACAGTAAATTTACATTTATATCCATGTTTTGATTTTTTTTTAAAATGTCAATTATTACACGGTCCACTAAAAGTAATCCTAATGACTTTGATTGATGGTGTTAAGTATATAAGTAGAGGATAGTTGATGTTCCCTTATTAGAGCAAACCCATTGTGTTCTATTTAACATACTAAATATGTGTTTATTTATGATGCATTTGGCCACTGACACGGAAGAAGTGTTTTTACTAGCAGCACCCCCTCCTGGTAGGATTTGTGAAAATCCCCATTAATTCCAACTGACAAATAAAGAATAAATATGTTGTATGTTTATTAGTATGATCTTTGTTAGAACCAGACATCGTGAAGTCTGGAAGAAAAAAGTTTTAGTTTTAGAAAGGTGTTATTTTTTTGCCCCTTCGGTCGTTACACGGTGCTATGGCGTGACGTTATGTAGATTTGCAGGTAGTTCCTAGTTCAGTCCACAGTGGTGGAAAAACAAGGAAATACCCACAGACCGTATATAAGAAGAAAATACCGGACCCGTGTCAGACTTCGGCAAAGATGGCGCTTCGGGCAGTTGGGAGTCGTTTGTTGCACTTTCAGAAGAACAGTTTCAAGGTAAATTATTTCATTATCTGCTAATTCAGCTAACGCTACAATAATTCTCAAAAATTAGCCGTTGCTTCTTCAGTTAAGACTTTCCTTTAGATACATCGTTGCTACGATAGTTAAATTACCGAGTTGAAAAATGGGTTCACATAATATAAATTTACTCAAGGGATGTAAAATATCTATGGAGTGGATTTAAGCTAACTTCTTGCTAATCGCTTTAATAACTACAAGAATCCCACCTTTCAGATGCTTACTGGATGCGGTAAGTTACTTTCACCACGCAGAGGCGCTGTTGATGCTAAATTAAATTACAATACCCTCTGCCTACCTTGTCGTCGACTATTACGTTTGTTTAGCCTTAGAATTGATTTGTCTTATCTCTTGTAGACTGTCTCCATCCAAACACTTGTCAGATTCAAAAAAACCTGTCCAGTTGAAGTGAGCCGTCTGGATCATTTGGTTCTAACGGTGAAAAGTGTGCCAGACACCATCAACTTTTATACCTCAGTTCTTGGCATGGAGGTCATCACTTTCAAGGTATGCAAGGTGCTTTGTACATTAAATGTATTATTATTATTATTATTATTATTATTATTAGTATTAGTAGTAGTAGAGATTAGGTATTGCTAATAATTATTTAATGTCAGCAGGGTTCAAAATTAGCACCGTTTACCAGCCAAATGCTGGTAGATTTACTTCACTCACCAGCCAAAAAACCTGATGGTAATCTATTGAGTGGCTGGTAATATTTGAACATTCACTAGCCATTTGGCTGGTGGACAAAAACGTTAATTTTGAAGCCTGAATGTCAGTAATAGGAAAAGTGAAATACTCTTTTTTTCTTTTGGTTTGAGAGAACATCCACTAGATGGCAGGCTTTGATTATCGGCTGATAGCATCTCTCCACTCGGTCAGTTATAACCTGGGACCTTGAGCTTTTAGACACTTCTTACCACCCACACATACTATCTCTGCATTTTCAAGGGAAACCGTAAGGCCCTGGGTTTTGGGCAGCAGAAATTTAACCTTCACCAGCTGGGTCAGGAGTTTGAGCCCAAAGCCAAGCATCCAACCTCAGGCTCTGCAGACCTGTGCCTCATCACCAAAACCTCCCTGGCTACAGTAGCTGCACATCTGAAGGTCGTTCACCCGTTTCCTACAGACTGTCTTGAATTACTAATGTCAATCTTAATCTTGTGAAGTGGCTATTCTTTTAAAACCACTTGACTTCTACTCTGCTTTGCATGTCACATTTCATTCCCATTTAGGGATGAAGATGCCACTGAAATGCTCACTGTCATTTTCTGTTGATCTCTGCAGGTCTGTGGGGTTGAGATAGAGGAGGGTCCAGTGAAGAGGAGTGGAGCTGTGGGGACCATCACCTCTCTGTACTTCAGAGATCCAGACCACAATCTCATTGAAGTGTCTAACTACAACCAGTCAACATTAGAGGGATCTTCTTGAGATTTCCTTTGCGGTGTTCGTGAATACATCAAACACAGTCTGCTGGACCCACTTTGCACAATTGGAGTTTAAGCTATGACGTTTTAGACCAAAATTGCTGTAATTCAAACAACAACAGCAACAACAACAGCAGTTGGCTGTGCAGAGACACTGTTTTCTGTGCAGCTCAGCTGAGCAGGGATTGCTATTTTAATTATGCGTAGAAAAGGCTGTTTTAGTAAATTAAACACCATAAGAGAAACTGAATACTTATAAGGGCGATTGCTTTTTTAGCTGAAAATAAAAGGTTCTTTATATATATATATATATATATATATATATATATATATATATATATATATATATATATATATATATATATATATGTGTGTGTTGACGTTTTAGGCTGGAAAGAAGTTTCTGAAAAACAAATCAGATATTAGGCATGGAAATCACTTAGTCCTGTTGTACTGACTTTCCCATTCCCATAAATATGTATGGTCTTTTAGATTTTGTATTGGAATTCATATTTATTCACTAATTTGTTGTGTTAGTGACTAAAATGGTCATATGGTGTGACATGAAAGTTATTGTGTGTAAAATTATAATGGGGTATATTTCTTTTATGTGAGTTAATGTATCGTAATCTATCATTACTTCATCAAGATCTAGCATTTCCTTGTGCAAATTTATTACATTTTACATTATATTTCTTCATCAGTACACAAAGTAAGGCATTTGCCCTCAATCTTTCAATAAGCTTCATGTTAATTTTGACATACCTTATAAAAGACAGAAAATGCTTGTGACTTTTGCTGACCCTATTTCATATCTGTTCCATTGAGATTTGTATGATTTAGACCCCAAAAGCCTTTTTATTTTCAGAATTTCTTGATGTCACACCAAATTATATGGTGTCACGCCATATAATAAACCACACCACATAACAATTTGTTAATGCAAAAATGTGTATTATATGTATTTCACAAACAACAAAAGACAGTTTAAGACAGGTATATCACGTAAAAGGTTCACTGTCAAAAATCACAACTGTGTAAAACAGAATGCCACCAAATATTGTATAGCACTTGGGTTTCCTGAGTTTTTCTCTTCTCGATGGTGGGCTTCAATCTGAATGTCTGTAGTTACCCTTTGAGTTTATTCTCTTCATATCTGTTAAAAGACAAATTCAACAATGTATTCAGATAAAAACATATCCTGCATTATAATCAGATGAAATTGTTGCAATAACGTATAGTGATAAAGACAACATTAATATTACTGTTGTCTTTAACACCAGGATTTATTTTCTCAGACTACTATTGATATTTAGAATGTCAAATATGTAGCTTTTGCATCCAAGGCTCTAGTGTGATTGAGTGAGTGTGTGTGGGGGTGATTTCTGTGTTTTATGTGTGAGATTCATCATACATGTAATAGGTGTACATCTTAAATAATAAATGTTAAATATTTCAAAATATATAACACTTAACTATTAGTTAAACATATGTATGAAAAAAAACCTTATTTATGTAAGAAAATGCAGTTTATTAGTTATTATTTATTAGTGTGACAACTAAATCACACGGCTTGACGAGAAAACCCGGTCACACAATATGATATGGGGTCACACCATATGAAGTTCCATGCACTTGATTGCAATGAGTCTTGTGGCTACATGCTAGCACCAAAATGATATGCTGACTGCAGCATGGTAACATAGATTTAAAGGTAATATTGACAAAAAAGTAATTTACTTTTGACATTTTCCGGTAAAATGGGTCACACCAAAAGACAGTGAAAATGGGTACTGAAGTAGGAGTGCTGGAAATACTTGATTTATTGAAAGAAATACGAGAGATTACTCACCTGGAAAACTTTAAATGTCCTTCTGAGATTTTATTATACTTCCTGAATGAAGAAGGACCCCCTATTCCCAAAGGTCTCCAGACAATTGCCCATTTAAAAAACAGTATTTAGGGTCACACCATATGGTATCGATTTTGGGACAAAATCTTTTTGTTCAGAGCTGGTTCAAAATATGCCTGGACTTTTAAAATAGCAGACTTACAAGTAGACATCTGTGGTATTAATATGTACTTAAATAAGGAGAAAATATATTAATTTTATTGGTTTTATTCAAAATCAAACTTTATGAAATGGGCTTGGGACAGGCGTGACTGTCCCAAGCCCATTTCATAAAGTTTGATTTTGAATAAAACCAATAAAATTAATATATTTTCTCCTTATGAGCTTTTCCTGGTTTGGCTGAAAATTGTGAAAAACAGGAATATGACTGGCATGAATGGTCTATGTGTTAATATAAAACAGCTTTTTCTGAACAATATAACCACATTTATTTGCAGATTAGACATTTCTTTACTTATGTTTGACACTCAGGACCACATATATATATATATATATATATATATATATATATATATATATATATATATATATATATATATATATATATATATAGGGACAGACTTAACCCAATTTACTTATGATGATGTTATGATAGATCCTGCCTTATTTCTCTCCAGATACCTGTTCAGCAGAGAAACTGTTCTGGAGCTGAACAGGTAGATTGGACCATAGACATGTGCTTTAACCCTTGTAATGTGTTAGAAAGCTGCACAAATCTTTTGTGTTAGCAGGTCAAATTTGACTTGTGATTTAACTCGGCCCAAAATAGGCTTATTAATAAAACAATGATTATCATCCACTATTGTTTTTCACCTCATAGCTAACTTATTATGTATTCATTTGCATGTAAACACAGTTTTAAATGTTTGTATATTTTTGGCCCCATGGACCTCGTTTTCAATTTAATTTTTTTCTTTTTATTCACTCATATGAAAACAATGGGTAATTATGTGATTTGACTATAATAGACTAATATTACAACATACCTCCAAAATAATTTGCTTGTGTTTTTTTTCAAATTAATTATATTATTATATAATAATTATTAACCTGTATAAATAAATTATTATCTGTGGTGTTATGGGTCAAAATTGACCTGTATATTTAGGTTATGAAAAAGGAAGTCTTTGAACAAGAATACACATCTAGAGGAGGGTTCAAATCACACAGATGCTCAAAAAGAGGTCTTAAATTATAAATTGACATTTAATGTCCCTTAAGACCCCCACGGCAGAGCACCAACTGAGAACATCATCCCAAACATGTAAGGGTGTTTGCTGAATGGAGATCGACAAAACACACTTGGATGCTGACATGGGGCTTTTGCTTCTTGCTGGGATGTACAGATCATGTAATGCTACATCTTATGGGATACTGAGTCAGCCCAGAGTATATTTCATGCTACGATGTCCATTCAGACCTTTATGTTATCCTCTATTGTCAAGAGTTATCTGCTTTCACAAATCGGGAGACAAGAGTTGCTTGTCATGTTGAGGAACTTGCTTCCATTAGGAATGTTTGGGACAAATGGGTGGACAACTTGCCATACATGTAGCCTCATTACAGGATATTTACACCCCAGCTAAAAGCAACAGCCCCATGTAAGCATCAGGTGTTTTGTCGATCTCTGTTACGATACATACCCATACACCCTTCGCCCTTCCATATTTGTCATCTCGAGCAGGATCTTCTCAACAGATGGCGGAATGAACAGCTCAATTGCTGTCTTGATGTCTTCGACATGTGACACAGCATATCAAGTAGTTAAGGTGTGGGTGTGTGTTAAAAGTCAAGTAAATATTTAGTCAAAATGTATTGATATCCTGCGAGAAAGCCTGTGTTCCTGGGCTTTAGGGGTGGGGTAGGGTGTGTGTGTGTGGTGTGATGGGGGCGAATTGAGCCAAATTTTATCCACAAAGCAACCCACAATTTATGCAACAGCCAATATTCTCTCCCAGGTCATATTTGACCTGTAAACCTAATACCGGCTTGGCACTCATCAAAACATGCTAGCTAGTAAACAATGTCATGTTTTGTTAAGGAATAGCTACAGGCTAACATGTCTTCTAGCAAACAATGTCATGTTTTGTTAAGGAATAGCTACAGGCTAACGTGCCAGCTAGCAAACAATGTCATGTTTTGTTAAGGAATAGCTACAGCAGGTTGCAAACTAGCTAGCAAACAATGTAATGTTAAGTTAAGGATTGCTACAGGATAAGTAACTGAAACCTATTTGAGAGAAGCAGTTCAGATTGCCTACAATTAATGAGGAGAGGGAAAATACTGTTTCCCAAGCTTAAACCAGAGATGGCAAAAGTACTCACTTCCCGTACTCAAGTAGAAGTACAGATACTTGTGTTAAAAAAAATACTCTGGTAAAAGTAGAAGTACTGATTTAACTTCTTTACTCAAGTAAAAGTAAAAAGTATAGGCTTGGAAATTTACTTAAAGTAAAAGTAGCTGTAGATAATTCTGGTGAATTATTATGTTCGCTCTCTGTATGGACGCTACGAGACACCGTACTTTAGGAAGTGCACATGCGCAGTAGGATTCTAGTTCTGTGTGCACAGCTCCCCGCCAAGTTGTATATGGTTGTAAGATGTCGCCTGTTACTTTGACTGAATATGTTCCACATGGTTTCTGGAAGTCTATAAATAAACACAACCGCTTAGATTCATAAAGTAAGGACTCCTCATATATTTCAACAGTAGCCTTGTGAATGACAACCATTTTTTTTATGCAAAGCTACCTGGACTACACAATGTTACTAGAGTGCAAACTGAGAAACTTCAGTTGACATGGAAAAAAGGCTCTTTATATGATATGCCATTGCCTACATTTCAAATGGATGTCTGCCAATAGGCCTAAACCATCACATATATGATTATTGTGACAGAGACTGGGACTCCAGGTAATAAGATTCTGACTGAGTAGCAAGATATGAACGTTACTTCCGTAAAGCTGCGAATGAATGCCACAGAATCTGTCGAGTTGTCTTGTAGTGGTGCGTCAAGTGCAACGTATATTCCCATGGTCGGTCAGGGTACTAAAGTATAATCCGTTTTTCGTTTTAAACCAAAAACGAAAAAAGGAAAAAACGGGTCGATGTTTCGTTTTTGGTTTGAAACCAAAAACGGAAAAACCAAACTATGAGCTCCGTTTTCTCGTTTTTCCAATGTCCATACAAATTTAAAAATTAACTGGAAAACTGCTCGTTTTTCAACTGTTGTTTTTTTGTTATTCATGTTTCTGTTTTAACCCAAGAGCGAGAATACCGGCTCATTTTTATAATGTGCATAATCATTGAAAATCTGATGGAACACAGGTCTCGTTTATAATGTTATTTTGGTCTTACGTGTTAAGTCAAAAGTTGACTAAAACCAATGCGCTCTGGACAGGAAGTAACATTAACGTGTCAAAATAAAAGTATGAGAGCTGTAATAACTGCCAGAAGAACAATGTACTTTAGCTTTTGCCTGTAGCTTGTCAGATTAAGCTACAGTTAATTATTTAGGGTTATATAAAGTATTTAATTGAGCAACATTCATTAATAGCCACAAAGGGAGTAAGATTGGATATTGTTTTAAAATAGAAATAGGATTATAATAAGTTTTAAATCACATTTTAAATAAAATCTGTATTCCCCTAGCATTATGTGTGGCGTTATTTACTACTTTTACTCTAATCTTACACCAGCCAGTAAAAAAAGGCTTTTTTAAATTGCTCTGCAGAATATTGTATGTGACATGGTTAACCACATTAGCTGCCAATGAACATGTCAATGTGATGAAGAACATAAATTAACAAGTTAATGTGTACTGGAGACTCTCTCATTCTGGTCTGGTCTCCTCAGGCCCTGCAGACTGGTTCATGGTGAGCATGGTAGACCTTCTCACTGCTGGGTCATACTAAGGCCTTGAAACAGTCGTTGGCCAATATTGGATAATAAAATATAATACATGATAGGTATTGTGTGGTTGAATTACAACAAGGAATGGTCAATGGTAAGCACTGTGGCCTCACAGCAAGAAGGTACTGGTTTGGAACCTTGGTAAGTAATATAAATATTTACTGCCGTTGTATTGTTGGAGCAGCAGCAGATGGCACAGAATCATGCAAACGTTTAATGTTACAACCGAGATCTCTCTCTCTCGCTCTCTCTCTCTCTCTCTCTCTCTCAGAACATACACTTTCACAAAGGCTGGTGCATGTTTATCATATATTGTATGGTGCTGTAGATTCAAGTGGTAAATCTGAATCAGAAAAGTGGCCTACTGTAATATTCTAGCAGTAAACCACAAGTGTGGTCCAGTCTGCAGGGCCTGAAGAGACCAGGATGAGAGAAGCAACATGGCAGCTTGCTCACTAAAATGATGAGAGGTTTGCAATGTGGCCCAGTTGTATCTGCAAGAGTTCTTCATCACACTCAAAACTAATGGCAGTTAAGTTGGTCAACCATGAATATTCTGCAGAGTTGCAATAAAAAGAAGCCTTTTCATTTAGTTTCTTTTAGGAAGAAACCTCGGACAGACCCAGGCTCTTGGTGTGTGTGTGTGTGTGTGTGTGTGTGTGTGTGTGTGTGTGTGTGTGTTTTTGTGTGTGTGTGTGTGTGTGTGTGTCTTTCTGTCTGTCTGTGTATGTGTGTGTTTATGTGGGTGTGTGTCTGTCTGTGTGTGTGTGTGTGTGTGTGTCTTTCTGTCTGTCTGTCTGTCTGTGTATGTGTGTGTTTATGTGGGTGTGTGTCTTTCTGTCTGTCTGTGTATGTATGTGTGTGTGTATGTGTGTGTGTGTGTGTGTGTGTGTGTGTGTGTGTCTGTGTCTGTGTCTGTGTGCATGCACATACTTGTAAATATGCACAGGTCCTGTGTGTTTATCTTCTGTAAAGCTCAATAGTGCCCTGTTGCACTACCAGGTCAAAATTTGCCCGGGAAGACCATAACTGCTATAAAATTGAATAAAACACCCAAACTTTTATGAAAGTTGTGAATATTAATTTACTTGCGAAGAGCATGGAAGGGAACAATGCATGTTATTTTTGGTTAATTTGGTTGAAAGAGTGTTAGATGCCTTTTTACTGGCTGGTGTAAGATTAGAGTAACTAGTCAATAACTGCCATTACACATAGGCTAATAATAGATGAATGTAGATTCCATGTGATTTTAAAATTATTATTAAATAATTAAATACTTTATATAACCCTAAATAGCTAACTTTAGCCTAATCTGACAAGCTATAGGCAAACAATGTTTTCATAAAGTGCCTCGTTCTTCTGGCAGTTATTACAGCTCTCATACTTTTATTTTGACACGTTGATGTTACTTCCTGTCCAGAGCGCATTGGTTTTAGTCAACTTTGATCTTTAACACGTAAGACCAAAATAACATTATAAACGAGACCTGTGTTCCATCAGATTTTCAATGATTATGCACATTATAAAAATGAGCCCGTATTCTCGCTCTTGGGTTAAAACCATAGACTGTATATATCCAATTAGACTGAATTCGGCATTGATGACGCGAAAAATAATAACGGTATAACTCCACTGAAATAATAGTAAAGTAAAAATATCTGAAAAATCTACTTGAGTACAGTTACTTCCCATCTCTGGCGTAAATCTATACACTGGGGCTTACTCGCAGCTTAATTCCACCACAAGCCAATGTGTGGCGTCAATGTTGCTATACGTCAACATAGCAATGACACAACTATTGTGTCGTCTCATTTGCTGTGGGTGGAGAAAATATGAAAACTGTACACGTCATTTATCATTGTGGTTAAATTTCTTTCCTTGTTCCTTGTTCCTTTTCTTTTCCTTTCCTTTGATAAAACACTGTCAGAATTTGTGCAGGCTTGGACCCAGAGGGTAGAGAAGAGGAGGCAGCAGGAAGGTTTTGACGGGTTAGAGTTAGGGTTCTGCAAGTGCCCATGGAACTGAACGAAAAAAACAGGAGCACAGGAACTGGTGACAGCGGGGCTCAGGAACTTGTGACAGCGAGGGCTCAGGGACTGAGGACAGAACCCCACTGGAGGCCCAGTAGGATGGCGAAGGCAAAGACCCTCTGCAGTATCCATATAAAGCGCATTGCTATCTCCATATGAGTGACAACTTTGTTTGGCTTGTTTTCTGTGACCAGTGTTGCGTGGAGGCAGGGCGGAGTTAGCAAGCTAGCTAACCAGCCAGTCAGGTTCCACTGTGCTTTCACGCTGCATTGGTTACAGAAAATGAGAAGAACAGCGGTCTGGGTCTAATGGTCCACTGACCCGCAGTCACTAGGTCTAACTGTCCCTCCTCCTCACTCCCCGCTCCCCCGGAGAACGTCTCCCGACCTGTGCCGGCCCTGGCCTATGGTTGGCCTGCTCTCCTCCCAGCGAGCAACCATAGACTTATTTACAATCTATGCGAGCAGCACATTTTTAGTGCTCTTTTTTGGTAATTCAGAACACAGGGCATAGTAGTTGTAAACTAGAAAATTTCGCAAGTAATTTTCACAGTGTGCCTACTAGCCTACTTGTTGCACATCCGAATAACACTGGCTAACAGTAAATCTGCTGTTTGACGTGTCCTGAAAAGAGAGGACAACACGGCCTACAGTAAAGAGTCTCCATGATAAGAGGAGGAGTTTGTGTTTGGTTATTCAGAATTTTCTTTTTTTTTTTGCAGCACATCGGCACGCTGAATAAGTATGGGGATAATAGTCAGTGTGCCGATTGCTGCTATTGCAGCACATCGGCACACTGAATAACCTGTGGTCCCTTGTGGTCCCTGCTTATATGTTCTATTCTCTCCCAAAGGAAGTAAAAGTTGTCTGCTGTGGATGCTCAGAACATTTTGCTGACCTTTTTTTTATCCAAAAGATACAGACGATCAAATCCTCCCAACTGCCCATTTTAAAACAACAATAGTCAATGGTTAGTTAAAGAAAATTATAACAAAAGGTGTCCCACATTATTTAATACATACACAGTTTTACACAGTTGAATGTCATCTGCTGATATGCAGCTCTTACAACGATTAACCTCTTGGTTGAAATACAGAGAAAATATTGCAAAACACAAAACGTTAGGTGGCCCTCTCTGATGACCAAAGTTAAATTACAATGGAAAATTATTTTTATTTACTTCTCAAGATTGTGGAGCAGTTCATGTTCTGCTGTATTCTGAACCCCGTAGAGCTGCTTTTAGACTCTGTTAGAACTCACTTTAAAAATAAACGTATGAACTTCTCTTCTTTAGTACTTTATTAACCCTTAATAAGACTTTGCTGGATTTAGCACACATAGCCCAGACAGGACTAAGACATGTTGGTTTCCCTGTGTCCCATGCTAGACATGAGTTGGGCAGGTGCTCAAAAGAGAACCCACGTGTCTCCAAGACCATTTCCTCCTGTGCATATTTATTGCTACATATTAACACAAAAACCACAGACTGGAATGAGGAACAGCTCTCTTTTCCCAGAACCACTCCACATTTAAAAAAACGGGCTGGTTTTTGTTTACACTTGTAATGTTTACAATTTCACAAGAAAACTTTTGTATGCTAAGCAGTTATAGGTGGACTTTTCTTACTTTGCAAATGTCCTGCTTGTTTCAGTTGAAAGACACTAGAATGTTAATTATGAAAAGAAGACTACATGGTTTTAAATTATTTACTGGCAGTAATTAACCTATATGACAGAGTAATGTGCTGTTTTCTCTATATAATATTTTATTCTCTGGAAATGCAGTTTGTTGTACATTCTCTTACAACTTACTTTTTTGCATTTTCAATGTGTGTTTAATACGTGTGGTTAAGTACTCAGGAAGAGATCTGAGTATTTTTGTCGGCCAAAGAGAACACATTCTAGTTTGCTCAGACCATTTTCTTACGTCAATTTAATTTCTCAGACAGTGTTTTTTTAAAGTAATTTATTAAAAATGAAAACACAGAAATGTTTGTGTGTAATAACGAAATGTCAGAGGAAATAGTGTTATATTGAATAAGCGTCAAACATTTGCATTGTATAAATCAACATTTAACAATCCATTATTTGCCACAAAACAAACATGTAATATATGTATAATGTTGATATCTGAATGTACAAAGAAAAAATAATCCTAATAAAGAAATACATACATAACTCTTCCTTCATTTTCCATTTGCAATGTAGATCACTAATAAAATCAAATAGAGGAGGACTCAGGAAGAACACAGGACTAGGTGGAGAGATTATATTTCCACGCAGGCCTGGGAACACCTCGGGATTCCCCAGTCAGTGCTGGTTAATGTGGCTTGGGACAGGGAAGTTTGGGGTCCCCTGCTATAGATGCTGCTGATAACCGGTTGAAGATGGATGGATGGATGGATGGATTAATACAATGAAATGATTCAGCAGAATTTACATCAGATAAGTATGTTTTGACATATTTCAGTATTCGTCAGTACTGGCAAAAGAGACAGGCATATGGAAATGGTATATGAGACTGGTATATAATGTATGTGCAATGATTTCTCTGCTGCTCTCATTGTGCATGTCTGAGTTCTCATTGCAGCTGTGAGAGAAGGGCCCTGCAGTCCCCAAGTCTGTCCAGCTCCTCCACCACATCAATCAGCCTCTCAACCTTCTCTGAGGGAAGCACAGCCCCCGCGTTGTTTCTGAACTTCTTCCTCAGGCTCTCATTAGTTAGCGGGTTGCGCCAGTGACCGTAGAAGGTGTCACAGTGTCCCTTCAGAATGTCTCCCCCAACAAGTGTCACCTGGACTTCACCATACATACTGTTAAAATTAGCTGGGTTGTCTTGGGGATGCTCCATGCGAACACGGCTCAGCAGAGCGAGTAGGTCAGGGCGTCTTAAGGCAGCGGGTGTGAAAGACTGCACAGTCACCTCCCCATCCAGGAGAGCGCTGCAAGCATTGAATTGGAAAGAGTGGCGTGCCTCATACTCAGAGCCAGGGAAAGGCCTGTTGATGTACTTTGATTTGGGGACTCTGAGCAGGATGTCTTGGACTTGAGCTGGGGAGACAGTGCCAGGGCCAAATCCCACAAGAATCTTATGGACCGAGGCTGCAGCATCTGCCACCCAGTGCATCCCTAGATGGGCAGGGAAGCGCTTGAAGGCCATGTCCTGCTCCTCTAGTAGGAACATATGGCTGTCATCATTGGGTAATTCTAAAGGCTGCGGTACATAGTCTTCATAAAAAGCATTGAAACCAGCCACACCAGTGACAGCATCCAGGACCAGAGAACTCGCCTCTAGGCCTCTGGATGCTAGCAGAGCAGCCTCCAGCCCCAAACGTGAGGCATTACCGATGTGGAGCGGTTTAGACTGAGTGGCAGCATTAGCCATTGGGGCTCCAGATAGAGAAGTAGCTATAGCTAAGGCATGACTGCACTGGGAGGGATCCAAAGACAAGAGGCGAGCACAGGCGGCTGCACTTCCCATGGTCCCCACCACACTGGGAGGGTGAAACCTGGTGATAAGAAGAGAAAGACAGAAAGAAATAGACTTTGGTCAGGTGTTTTGGAACTTTTTACTCTTGTGACTAAAGGAGCATTTCAAATGGCTGCTCTCCATCATTATGGTTAGAGCTCCAGCATGTAAAGATGACTCTTTGTACAAACAGCTACTCTTTCACGAGAATTTCCACATGCAGAGCTTATTTCAGGGATGTTAAAGGAAGTAGGTTTTTGGCCATTTCAGTATTTGATTATTATTATATTATTTGACTTGGTGTAGACATTTGCCAAATGGAGTCCTGTGTGATATTCTCCTCCACATGGCTAATTGTGCTAGCAGTACCCACAGAGCCTCTGCTGTCCTTGAGATGAACATAATAACACACCTTTTACAGCTCATTGACACCACTAAGAGGCTGCTCATTACACTGCACAGGCCTCCTTGTAAACCACACTGCAGAGATCAGCAGAGTCAAATATGGATCTCTTTAGAGTCATGTGGATACTTGTTGTCCATGTAGACTACAAATAAAAACTGCTCAACAGTGAACTGGCTTTATATCTATTAAATCATCACTGTAATGACCCAGTAAATTACAAAACCTACTGCAATGTTGCTTTTAGACTAAATAAATTACAGTATCTATGTCCAATATGACTCACGCCCTGAGGTTTTTACCTCTTGGGGATGTTGTTGGCCTCATTAGAGAACCTCATCAATCTGCCCTGGATCTCAACGCCGATGTTGAACGCCAGCAGGAAGTCCAGGCCACTAGGTTTGCTGTTAGCAGACATCATGTCACTGAGTGCTAACACAGCAGGAAGGACTGCTCCTGAGGGATGAGTGGCAGGGTGCCATGTATCATCAAAGTCCATGGAGTGAGTCTGCAGCAAAAGAAAACAAAAAAAACCACATTTTCAACAACAAAATGATTGTGAATCATAGTACATAGAGTAACTGTGCATCATGAAATAATACAGTAGCTAGCTTTTAACACTGTGTCTGTGTGTACATGATGCAATTCATCTCTTTTCTCAGTTAACACTCACTTTGGCCATTGTATTTTATTTTAAAATACCTTTAATTGCCATAACATTGCTTCATCCACTGGAGGCAAATACATGTGGCAGAAATTAGCTTGACATCCTGATGGTTTCTTTACGAAGGAGGCCAGCAATGTTTACAGACATTATGCTGGAAATGTGGGGTCAATTTAGTGTTAGCAGATGGTACCATAGCTGAGTATAAAATATCTGTAGTTTGCTTGTGGTAATGGGTTAGGTGCATCTGAGGTGCACTGGGGACAATGGAGACCCATCTGTCCCACCCATTTATACTCACAGCCACTCCATTGACGAAAGCTGCCAGTGTCGGGGAGAGCCTGGTGCCCCTGCGTCCGTACACAGAGCTGATGTCATCAGGAGCATACATGTGCTGAAGGGGAAAAGACGGAGTCAGGTAAACACAGGGAGTTGTCACAAGGACATTTTTAATACAACAGTTTACAGTCACAGATTGTGTCGTCACATATTTAAAGTGAACTTTACTTTAAAAAGCTCCGGCATATAACTCTTCAGCTGAAGCTGAATACGTTTCTTTGTAAGTCATATGTCAAACACAGAAACTTGGAGAAAAAGGTCACCAGACATTAAAACCCTGCCTGTTCCAAGATGCAATTGAGCATAATAATAACCTGGGATTTTTTTTTTTTGTTGGACTCACCTCATCTGTCCACACAGCTGTTGCACTGACTTATGACTATTGTTTGCATAAGAGCAAGCAATTTCTTTCATCTGTCTTACTGCTTCATATCAGATAAGACCTTAAAATTATTTCTTTCCCATCTTCCTCACCTGGCAGTGCTGCAGAGCCAGCTCAAACACATCTGTTGTGCTGCCAATCACACCAACTCCAATGCTGTCCAGCACCATCCTTTTGCTGCGGTGGAGCACCACAGAGGACAAGTGCTGGGGCTTTACTTCACTGATGAACTTCCCAAAGCTGGCTGTGACTGTGTCCTCAGGGGCCGGGCGCTTCAAGACTGCAGGGGGAAAGAGCAAAAAATAACAGAGAGATGTTTAGTTTTAGTATTTGTCTACAAGTAAAAATGCTGTTTGGAATGGCTGAACCATAGAGAAATATCTCTTGTATTTGGACAAGAGAACAGAGTTAAGTTTACCTTCCACTGCAGATTTATGCAGTCCTCTAACAGCCCACACTGGTCTAATGGTTTTCTGTAGGACAGAGTACAGAATATCTTTACTGGCACCTGTAAACCACTAAGTGTGACATGTAGTGTATTCTTTTTTTTATTATTATTATTATTATTATAATTATTATCCTGTTAAAGGTTCTCACAAAACACCTAAACTGTTAAAACTATATTGTGATTTTAGAGTTTTGTATTAAATCCTAGACTGGATGAAATTAAACAGTTTTAGGCATACCTAGCAATGTATTTGACTAACTCAAGGCTGAACAAAATTCACGATTACATACTGTAGATCCCTATTAATCAGAAATAGTCCTGTAAAAATATTTTATATCTTTACCTGTAATTTGGAGATCATAGCGTCAGTCAGTTGTTGCTCTTCTTTTTTCTTTCTCTCAGATGCAGTAGGTTTGCAGTCAACAGGTTGTTGAAAGGATGGTGGTGCTTTTTGGATTGAGACCTGCTTATATAGTCCAGGGCTATGACACTGGCCTGGGAGGAACAGGGCAGGGCCAGCAACAGAGGCATATCCTAAACAAAACCTTATCAGATTAAATGAAGGAATTCCCACATTCACCATTATCATCGTCATGACCAGCATATCAAAATCCTCAGAAGAGGAGGAGGAAGGAGTGGTACTTTATTGTCTAAGGTGAAGAGCAGTGATGTCACCTCTCAGGTTGCAGACTGTGGGGCATTTTCATGAACTCCTCCTACACACAGGGAGGCCTTATTTATAACAAACGTTCATCCCTGCTTCAGAACAACTCAACAGTTCATATGTCTGAGCGTCTTCACCAGGTAAGACTTTTTTGCCATTTGCTGTATTACTAGCTAGAAAACTGCTTTATATTTATATTTATTATTTTTCAATCATACATAAAAATGGATGGTGATAACAGGTTTTTTCACATGGTGTAAATATCTACAGTTAGTAGGAATATGCTCTATGGCAGAACAAAGTGAGTTAGGTTTGAAAACAGAATACCAAAATTACAACTCTGAAAACATTTAAATGACATAATCAAAACCAGTAGTGTCTTTTAGGTAAATATCAGTAAATATTAGTCTGTTAGGGATAAAAAGCTCACTTTCTCAGGTTTCTGTAAGTGTTTAGGGAGAGAAGACAGAACAAAGAGAGTAGGACTTTCCAATTCGACTTAACTGAGTTTGCAGGACTTAACAGTTTGTCACATGTGCATTACAGTATAGTAATGTTCTTTAAAATTATTAGAATTTGCTTTTAGCCTTGTTTCTGATTTTTTGTACAATGATGTGCAAATAAGCAAGTTGTACTTTCCAACCACAAAAACAGTGACCTCTCTCTCTCTCTGTGCTTATAACTTGCATCCATATTTTAGCAACACAGTGATACTGTTCAAATTTTGCTTATAAATTGTTACGATAAATCAGCAAAGACTAAGTTAGTATTCTCAGTTCGTATTTTGGGTGATTTCTGCATTTGGTATTGCACATTATACTTACTTAAAGCTATAGTGCGTAGTTTCTGTCGCCCCCATGAGGAATTCTAAGTAATGACAACAAAACTGTCAGCGCAACCACATGATACAAGCCGTCCATGATCGTGCACAACCCCCACGCAGTTGCTTGTAACCAAGGAGGACATGGAGGATTAAAAAAACATGACTCTTCAGAAGAGGTAATTTCTGTGCTCGATTTTCTGCGCGCAAAAGTTGCCGGATGACACCATTTTCTGAACATAGCCATACTGACAAATGCAAAGAGAGTTTTGTGAAGCTGAAAGTCTTAATTAGATTTGTATCAACTTATTTGGCAATGGCTTGAATGTCACGGACGTTGAAAAGTTACGCACTAAAGCTATAATTTGAAACGTACATACATTCATGGATATGTTGTCTGTGTCATTTGTTTCATTGTTTCAGTGAAACTGCAGCTTGACAACAAAGACAGGATGGCAACATCAGATGGGTTTCCCGCCAGTTTCTATGGTGAACCAGGAGTGTTAGGCATGTTATCCAATGGGATAAGTGCATTCCTCGTACTGCTACAGAACTTCAATACAGCACACACTGGCAATGCACCAGTCGGGGTGGAAAACATACTTGCAGGTAAACCTTTTAGAAAATCTGCAGAAAATATTTATAAAAAAAATGAATAAAAATATCTTAGTAATTTCAATTCCATGTTTTGTTTTTATAGGTGTTCATCTCATTTTGATTGGTGGTATATGCCAACTGGTGGCTGGACTGATTTCCTTTAGAAGATACGATCATCTGAGTGGCACTGCGTTCATTGGCTATGCTGCTCTTTGGGGCAGTTATGGTGCCACCCGAATCTACTTTGGTGCCTTAGCTGAAACTCCTGCAACAGCATCAATGCCACATCAGATGATGAACAATTTGTCCCTGTCCACAAACATGATGAGCAATATGTCTCTGAATGCCACCACAGAGATTCCAGTTAGCCATTTTTTGCTGTCCATAAAAGAGTCAGCAATCGCTGGTCTGGTCCCTTATATCCTTCTGTCCTTTCTCCTAGCCTTCTGCTCTGCCACAGTCAATTACATCATGCCTTTTGTTTTTGGGGCCATCACAGCCACCTTAGTTTTTGAAGCAGTGGGTCTGGTAGCGAGCTCCTGGGCTCTCGTGGTCTCTGGGGTTCTGGAGTTGCTCATTCTGATTTTTGCCATCTATGGTTCAGCTGCACTGCTCGTAAAAGGTCTGACTCAACGTCTAGTCCTCAAAGGCTTCGGTACCCCCCTTTTTAATGTTCTTCTGCTAGGTACCCCCAACTCAGCAAGCGCCCAGAGAATTGGCCAGGAGAAGAAGAAAAACACAAAATATGCAGAGCCCATGGCCTTGGGTTTCTTCTGTGACACTGTTGCCTCCTTCATCTTTGCTTTCTACAGCTTTGGGTACATGAAGTCCTTTGGCTTAGGAGCTGCATGGGTCTCAATCATCACAGTTGCCCAGCTGTTCTCCAGCTACTATGCCCATCTGCGCCAAGACTGCTACCACACCACTAAGTTTGGTCTTCATGCCACATATTGGCTGATCAAAGCTTGGGATGAATTTGTGGTATCTGCTCTGGTTGCGGAGAACATTAATGTGGCCTCAGGTAGGGTAACAATGGTGGGAAATTGGTTCTTTGTGATGGCAGGCGTGGTGCTCTGTGTGGGAAGCCTGAACACAGATGTCCTAGAGCTGATCCACAACATGTTGTTTCTCCTGCTTACACTCTCAACAATCCCCCAGATTCCTCTCCAGGGATACTACATCTTCTTTGGTGTAGCCTGCTCCCTGTTCACCACAGCCTCCCTGTATGGCACTTTCTCGCGTCTCATCAACGCCATAGCAGAGAAGTCTCTAATCCCTGTAGGACCACAGCCCATCGCCTCTGACCAGTTGAAGAAGGCTTTGAAGTGCTGCAGGGCCGAGCAGGGGGACCCAGAGCCCCTACCTCAAACTGACCAGGGTTCAGACGCCCTGTTCTACCTTTCAAATGGGGTTGCAGCTCTCTCAGCTCTTCATGCAAGTTCATCCAGGATGAATCCTACCTTTCTTCATCTGACTATCCCTTGGGTCCTCATCTCTGGAGCCATCATCCAGGTCTATGTCAGCCGACTGCAAATCACAGGAGGTGGCCGTTTTGGTTCAGTCATCTCATCCATCTATGTAGCAGTATGGGCAACCTGGACCTGGTTTAGGTTTACAGGTATGTCAGAACAAACATGTATTAAAATGAAGACATGTTCTCACTGATTTACACAAAATTCTGATCCCAAGTTTTTTTTTCTAGGTGACATCCTTCAGCTTTCCACAGAGGAAGCTTACTGTTTTACAGCTGGAGCCATTGCTCTCTTGGTCATTAATGCTTTCCTTATGCTGATTGGTAAGGTCAACAGGATCTTTTAATAGAAGACTTAATTAATTAGTTTGTTTTTGAGCTTGTTTTGATCCTTCCTTTGTCTATGTCAGCTGCCGACAGGAACCTGGTTTTGCTGTTTCTAACAGCAGTCATGGAGGTTGTTCTGGTCTGTTTCCTGCTTTCCACTCTGCAGCGACTGCCTTATGAGCTTGAAAGTAAGTATGGACAAAGCCTCATTCTGATCACATTTATGTTTTGAAATGGAAATAGACGAAAATGAAAATCTTTAAAAACTTGATATATTGAAACATTCTGACATCTTCTTTATAGTTGCCATGCTTGCACTACTTTCAATAATTTGTATATATGGAGCTCTGGCGTCACTGGTGAACTGTATCTTCTCACAAAGACTGCTACCTATGGGCCCTCCCTTAAGAAAGGTAACCAATTACAGTTTTTCTCATTTGCTAAAACACAATTTCTGAAACCTTGCTCCATTTTCTGAAAACATTAAACACAAAACCTCATCTTCAAGCACTATTTATAAAACCTCTGACTCCTCTCCCAAAATGAAACTTTCGCCTCAAAACAGTTTTACCTGTGTTCAAAATCAAACACTGCTCTCAAATCATAAACAAAGTGATCAAAATGATATACACTATCAAGCAGTCAGTAAACAATGAACCAAAAAATAGAAAACACATTGTTCAAAACATAGAATGAGAATATAGTTCTCAGGGAGAAGTACATTTTTAATCTCAAAACAAATTTCATATTTTTCCGTCATTGTCTTTCGATGAACGAAAACACGTTCTATCATGATAGCTCAAAATTGATCAGAAACTGCTACTCTGCTTTGCTCTTTGCATTTTTTTTTGTTCTTCCTCCTCCTTGTACCCCTGTTTTTACAGTACTGTACCCTGCATCTCACAAACTTGTCCTTTGTCTCTGTGATACTGTAATGCTTGTTCTTTGTTGATATGAACCTGCAACCAGTCAAAATCTATTGAGCAGTCAGTACTGTTGGAAAGCACAATGTTCAGGGCCATACAATTTGTTCATTGTACAGTATACAGCCTACAATGCACTGTACTACAGTATACAATAAGGGACAAAAATCAAAGGAGTAAACATGTGATCAATGTGCTTCTCCTTGTCTTTGGGCTGGGTCAGGCCAGAGCACTTTGTCGGCATCACAAGCAATATTGTCCCTCCTGAGGCAACAGGTGAAGAAGCCTCTTGTGTGCCGTATCCAATGGGTTTTTAGTGTTTTAGCAATTGAGAAAAACTGTAATAGTGATGGTCAAATGAAGCTTCTTTATTTGCTGAGCTCACTAGATGGCGCTCTCTGTTCAAAGAAAAAGGTTAAAGGAACATCAATTCAGTGTGTTTTCAGCCCTTTGTTGAAGAGAGAGCCCCATCTAGTGGGTTCAGAAAAAAGAGAAAATGGTTCACGGAGCTTCATTTGGCCATCACTACCAATTAAAACACTCCTTTTGCATTCTTCTGCTAATTCTACAGTGGTCTGTCATATTTGATCCTGTTCATTTTTTTTTTAAATGTCCCTCCCTCTGTGGCCTGTCTCAGGAGAAAGTGAAGCAGGAATCTGCTCCGGAGGTTCCCTGTCCTGTGGCTAATTCCCGACTCACCAGTGGTCTCCTGAAGATCGCTGGCCTACTGAAAGAAGGAGGAGTGTGTGGTATTCCCACAGACACTGTGTATGCCCTGGCTGCCTCCTGCAAGAATCCTCAAGCTATAGAGAAAATATACAATATTAAAGTAAGAATGAAAAACATACTGGTAGTTTGTATCATTTGGAAGTTTGATATATCACAGATCATTTTATCCAATTTCAACATTTTGTCTTCATCAACCTGTTATCTGTGACCTCGTCCAGGACAGACCAGCAGAGAAGCCCATCTGCATTTGCATCTCTAACGTGGAGCAGCTGGTGGCAGCCAAGCCTCCCTTCAGCCCTCTGCTCTGGGAGTTTATGAGGAATGTGTATCCAGGCGGCATCAGCTGCATCGTCAGCAAAGGAGACTGGCTGTTCAAACTAGGTAAACTGTTCAGTTTAAATGTTAACTTTAACTAAAAGGTTCAGTTTACAACTTTTTCCAGTTTATAAATATTAATCATCAGTATTCAGCTAAGTTTTAATTTATCCTGTGTAGGAGTGGGACCAGCTTATGACCGTGTTGGCACCAAGGATAGCATCATGATCCGCGTCCCTAACCACACGGTGACGGGCCACCTATGTGACATCACCGGACCCCTTGCTATCACGTCAGCCAATCCCAGCGGAGAGCCAGACAGCACCCACCACACCATGGTCATCAAGTAAGTGTCTCTTCACAGAACTGACCCACTACATACCATGTCATCACAGTATATTGCTAATGAATTCACATTCACTCACACTCTCTCCTATCATACCATCTCTTTTTGCTGCAGTCGACTGGGACACAAGATCCAAGGGGTTCTGTGTGACGGAGACTCAAATGAAGTTGTTGCTTCCACCGTAGTTAACTGCCTGAAGATTGATGAAGGTGAAACGCAAAATATTCCCAGTACTTTCTCTCTTTTTTTGTTTTGTTTTCACAGGAACTTTCTAACTCAAGCCCATCTCACTCTTTCCACAGGGACCATCACCATTGTGAGGGAAGGATGTGTCCCTGCAGTAAAAGTCCGACAGATCTTCGACAGAGTGAAAAGCACTATGGTGTGATTGTCTCGTACCTCATTTCTCTGCCTCAGAGAGCCTCATCATGACTTGTTCCCTACAAGATAGGCTTCCTCAGCTCCCCCCATTTCCATTCAACAAGAAACACTATATGAATCATATGTGAATGACGTGTGTGTGCGTGTGTATTGCTGGTTGTGTAACCTATGTGTATAACTGTGGATGTCTTGGCAAATGTTACAATAAAAAAACTAAAACATTTGTAGCTCACAATGTCCTTGATGGACACTTAACATTCTCAGCAAAAAGTGTTTCAGCTGATGTACCACAACTTAATGAAGATACCATTTCTCAGCTTTATCATTGTGGCAAAAAACAAAAGTGTAATAACTTTTATATTTAGGTTAGTAAAAAGAATATCAAAATATCTTTATTAACTGAGTTCATTAAAAAAGTGTAATATTTCTGTATATGTAAATATGTATTTATTACATTTAAATTATAGGCTACTGTATGTTGAGATGAATTTCAAACTGCAAACAATGAATTTGACAGATGTGTAACGTGTGTTTGTGTCCCAAAATAATAATAATAAAATAACAATGTCACCAATAATATAATTTTCCATTGATTGAAATTGAACATTTTATAGCATTTCTGCCTATATTCAATAGTTGACAAGTGAGAGGTTACATGAAACAATTGGAGAAAAAAGGGGAAAAACAGATGCAACAAAGGCGCCCGGCTGGAATTGAACCAGGGATATAGTGAGTAGTGAGGACATACTGTGTTTAAAATCAAAATCAGTGTCCAAAATGATAATACAGACTGCAATAGCCATTCACTGTTGCTGGTTGTATTCCCACTAGTACTGGTGGACCACCATGGGGCCTTATTTTGGGGAAGAAAAAATGTGTACTGTAGTGAATAGGGGGAGACAAATAATTATTTGATCCAGTTTTTATTGAGCCATGAATTACAATTTTGCATGTCAAGAAAATCTCAGTTTGTTGCAAAACTGTTGAAGTATAAGACTGTGAAAATATGTAATGAGAAAGAAGACTACTCACTGCAAAGTTGCATAAGTGACGTCTCACTGAAGCTACGATGCCTGTGTGTTTCGAGCATCGGGTCTTGCTAGTTCTTACGCCTTCCGGCTGATAAAAAGACGCTAGATAAAAATCATCAGGTAAAATAATGTTAAATGTGATGTGGAATAGCTAAGCTAGCTAGCTAGCGAGGAAACCAAACAGCAAGTAAGATGACACATGTCGTGCGAGACAAGATATGTAGTTTACTAAGCAGTTTCACTAAGTGGTACTACGACAAACCTACAAGAAACTATGACTTTCTTCACTTGCAAAATCATCTTTTAATTTAATCTTTAATTTAATCTGTTGTCCGATCAATCATAAAACTTGGAGGACATTACACAACATCTGAAATCTTCCTCATGTTGCCTTGATATGAACTGGATATTGGATGGCCTCAGATCTTCTATAAACTTTAAACAAGTCTCCTAACTCATATTTCTTCCCACAGACCCTGAACACTGCAGTCATCAAGCCACTTATTCCAGACACGTCACTAATGAACAATTATACCCCCCTTATAAAATATATATATATATATATATATATATATATATATATATATATATATAATAAACATTCATCATCTTGAGTGTTATTTTTACATGTGCTTCCTGAAGGAGGAACAGTACAGGCACAAGTGTAATGCTGGTAGGACAGTCAACATACATACAGATATTTACACATACAGTACGAGCGCCGACACATCGTGTCCACATAAAAACACAGACCCTGTCTTAAATACTGTTGTGAGAGGTTATAGTCTGAGGCCCAGTGTGTGGATGTCCTCTCACTCTGCACCACAGGTTTTTAGTCACTGTAGTTAACAGTGTGCAGAGAACACAGTGTAGACTTCAGCCCAGGCAGCCTGTTTACTCAGTGACTCCCAAATAGAGGAAATAACAACTTTCTGAAAGACAAAATCCTGGTAAGCGTGGTTCTTAGTTCCTGGTAATAGTTTATTTATATATCAGGTGAAAGTGTATATGTTGATGAATCATCTTCATTGAGTAAGAGTTAGGAAGAATTTTATACAGAAGAATACAAAAGAACTACAGGCCAGTGTTTGCTTAAGATTTCTGCAAAGGAAGTTCATTTCTGCAGGTGTTTCTTCTGGTAACACTTTTTAGTCAGATCAATGTTAATAAGCACCTCTAATGTGACAAAACCCACATGTTTTTCACATCTGCAGATCATGTAACCCTTCTCCTGACTTAATTTCAATCACACAATTGAATTTAAACATCCACTAATCTTTCAATAGATTCACGAGCTTAAAGGATATAGGTTCCCAAATTTTCACATATGTGTTGAAACACTAGTCATTGAAACAGTAGACATTAAGAAATCTCTTCCCAATGTAATTGATGAGGGACAAAATCCACAGTCCCATCTTTAACAAAAAATGTACTCAAAAGTTTATCTGATTGATACTTCAGAAATCCAAAGTAGTCAAATACAATGGTAATTCTTTCAAAGTTTGCATCTCTTCAGTACAAAATTCCCTCTTTGTGCTGCTATTTCTCCACTGTAGCTCAACAGGAAAACACCGTCCACAAGAGAGAATTTTGTACTAAGAAAAGTTCTTTGGAATATATGTACTTCATTTATCTAACTATGACGGCAGAAGCCTCATATTTGTTTCAGACAAACATTTTAGTACATTGTTGCATGGAAAGAGGGCCGTCTCTTCTCTCCCCCATCACAACAAGCCCATCAGGAAAGGATGTCCTAGGGGTCAGTATGACCAGGAGGAATGATTACAGCAAGAAAAACCTGTTTCAATGTCCATATGGGCCTATTGTTTTAAGACACACTTGAGAAATGGCGAACCTAACCTTCCAATTCCGGAAGTCTCCACAGTTGTATACTAAGGCCTGCTCTGTGGCCGTTACGAAACAGATTGTTGTAAAATCTTGATTTGACAAATCACTAACCTTAATCCTAATCTACGTGATAAATACAAATCTATAGATTTTCACTTTATATTTATATATGACAATCCCCATTATTATGAGCTCAACTGAAACTTAATATTGATTTACTTGAGACAGAGTAGTCACAGCATTGTGTGTGAGTGACCTACTTGTGTTTTACTTTGTAAAACTGGAAGAAAAAAAGTACTGGGCAGCAAGTGTTGAAATAATGAAGATAAACTGAATTGAACACCTTCACTGGGAAAGTTGTTATAAAACAGTATGTAAGGAAATTCCACTGGGTAAAGTTTGGTGGGTGAAGAGCTTTGTTTGCAAACCACCCACCATGGGAATTTGCACAATGACGAACAAAAGAGGACCTGCGATGTATGTTATTTAACCCTGAAAAACACAAATGTTCCGGGAAAAGAAAAGTGAGCAGTAGGCCTTTACTGGCAGACTGAAAAAAAAACCTGGTACAATAATCACATTTGATTAATATATATTATATTAAAACATGTTTTAATATAATTTATGTACCTGGAGAAATTCTGTGCAAAACTAGTTGATACCTTTTGTGTGCAGGAGTTCGAGCAAGGTGGAAAGCTAACGCTAGCCAGCCACCTGTCCCATCCATGCAAGTGTCCGCTCATTAGACAACAAACTGGACTACATCCAACTTCAACGAAACTCCCAACGCGAGTTCAGAGACTGCTGTATTTTTGTTTTTGTGGAAACATGGCTGAACAACAGTGTACCGGACTCTGCTATCTAGCTACCAGGCCTGCTAGCCTTCAAAGCAGATAGAGATGCTGCTCTGTTGCCGGGTAACACTTGTGGAGGTGTGCTGTGTTAACACGGACACGGACTGGTGCAGAAATGTGGTGCTTGTATCCAACTACTGTTCACCGCTGGTGGAGTTTGTGACTGTTAAATGCCGACCATTCTACGCAAATTCACGGCTGTGTTTATACTCTGTGTTTAGCTACATCCAACCAAGTGCTAATGCTACCAATGCGTTAGCTGAACTTTACGGAGCCTATAATGTGTGTGCACTAAATGTAGCCTGTTTTGTATGTCGTTTTTATATATTTTAAATGCGTAACACCACTTGAACACCACTTGCGTAACACCACTTGAACACACTGAAATGTTGTTTCGTGTATATGGTTGAAATGACAATAAAACACACTTGACTTGACTCCCTCTATGTAACCAATTTCACTGTCTAAGTCTGTAACCGGTAGGCGTGGCTTGTGAGTGGCCTCGTATGGAAGCGAAGCAAGTGCATTCTGAGAGTTGTTGTCTTTCATCCACATGAGCCAAAAATACATTTTCTGGCTTTTCTCGGTCTAGAAGGCACCAACTTCGAATTGTTTTTCACATTTCTACTACATAAATGACCAAATTTAATACATATTCATCTTTCCAGCGGTGAAATATCCCTTTAACTACTCCTCAGATCTCTGCAGGGTGAATCGAGACAGCTATCTGTCAAATCTTTAAAACCACTTTTGACTATACACATGCTCCACCAAAACAAATTCCTATTTTGCAGAAGCACCGTGGCTCCGTCCGGTGCTTGGCGAATAAAAATGCCAATAAACCAGAGTAGGTTTTTCTCCTATCCTAGAATGCTGTGTGGACTAGCCAGACCCTCCTCCGCAGCATGTTGACTTTATGAGACAATAGGCTCATTCGAGATGAACTGCGCCTCGCCTGTAAAGTGGACGAGAGCAGGCGGCAGCAGCAGCTGTCAAGTCGGACGGTTTGCAGCCGACTCCATGCCAAGGAGGTAAGCGTCTCCTCACAACCCGAACCTCCTATGGCGCCATTTTGATGCTAATAAGCACTCACCCCCCGTTAGCATTCCATTGACTGCCATTCATTTTGGCGCCACTTTGACAGCGAATAACTTTACATCTGAAGCGTTTAAAGACTTTATTTGTCCATTGTTTATTTCTAAAGAAACTCACGTTATGGCTCTGTAGTAGATGTTTTTGTAAAAATAGACTAACGATTGTGTCATAACCACGGGACGTACTGTCGCATAGTAGAGGATTTACCGTATATTACAGGAGAAGCTCACAGGCAGTTTCGACTTACATTAGCTGTTTAAGTTTAATTACTAATGTTAACTAGCATTTTAGTTAGCAATAATTAGCCTGTGCCTATGTTATCTCCTTACATATACCTACGCTCTCCGTCTCTGCAAGATTGGGAATGATTGAGATTTCTCTTGTCACAGCTACCAGAAGACTTACAATTTTCAGACAGGTTGCTCACGTCACATTTACGTCGTCTCTCTCAGTTGGAGGCTGCGCAGTAACGCTCGGCGCTCACCGGAAAAGTGCTTCTAATGGCCTTCACTGGTCTCCGTCCAGAGCAACGGGATCTGTTGGTCCATTCTTATATACTGTCTATGGTTCCAGCAGCCTTCAGGCTGAACAGGAAGTGACAGAAACACTGTGGTCCGATTCCGATTTAATAAAATGTTATCAGACCCATATATCAGCTTGTACACAGTCTCCAGTTGTTATAATTATGACAGAGTCACTCTCAAAATGATCTACATGCGATCTGTTGCTGATTTTAATTAACAACACATTGTATATGATCTGTAATCAGAATGGATTTAGTCTCTCTGACTTCTAAACGTAACTATCAGCCACACAACATGTGGTTTGTACAGAATAAGCCTTTAAATCAGACAAATAGCAGTTAAAATCCCTCCAATTCAAAATAAAAGAAAGTTTATATAAAACGTCATCATGTTGAGTCAATTCTGAACCAATCAGCTGTTAGATCAACTGAGAGGCCGGCACGTGTGCATGACGTCAGAGCAAGTCGGGATCAAGTTCTCTTAATACATCCATGATCTAACCGAAAACCCACATATATCTAACCGGCATGCGTTGGGTGGCGATCGCCGGTGATCGATTCCGCGCAGACCTGGCTCATCTCGAACGAGCCTAATGCTGCTAACACGTGCTTAAAATTGAAGTGAGCAGCCAATATTTAAAAGGTCTTTTTGATATGGGCTTAATCTCATTTGGGAACTAGAAAATGCATTTCCTGCAGAAAATGCTTGTGTATGCTGAAAAGCAAAATTTGCTAAAGCTAAACTGGATTGCTGGCATAATTGTGTTAGAAGAAGGTGAAGTAGTGAGAATAGTTGAAAAACTGGTATGAATTTTATTGAAATGTTGAACATTACCAATAATGTATCAAACAAAAGTGGAATATTTTAAGGATTTTACTAAAAGCTGTCGCTACACTGAATTGCTTGTTAAAATGTGGGAGTTGTAGGTAAATGTGGAAAAGTGAAAATGGTTCTAATTTATAAGAATGTCTTAAAAAAGTCGAATGACACCAATATGGTATGAAAGTTTTTGTAAAAGCTGATGCTAAACTGAATTGCCGGCTTTAATTTGTGGGTAAAATGGGAAATGGGTGGTTGAAATTAGGAAAACTCAATCAGCTGTGTTCAATATTTTCAAAAGTACGAAAAGAATTTACCAGTTGTGTAAAACTCCTAATGAATAAAAGATGTAGAACAATCGCCTAACAAAAACAGGGGGAAGCAGCGTTCAGTTTTTATGCACCACATATCTGAAACAAACTCCCAGAAAACTGCAGGTATGCCGCAATTCTCAGTTCTTTTAAATCAAGGCTGAAGACCTTTCTTTTTGATGCTTCCTTTCTTTAAATATTTGTTCATTTCTTATACTGAAGTTACATTGTTGAAAATTGGAACTGTATGACAATCTATGTACGCATATAAAGAGAATTAAAAAGTAAGACCGGTGGGACCGGCTCGTTCTGGGAACTGCTAGGATTGCTGGAGGAATACGTGTATAGAGCGACGGCTTATACATTGTCTGATACTAGTGTCCTAAAATCTCTTATCTTATCTGCTATTTTTTATTGTTTTTAACTGCTCCTTAATGTTTTATGTAAAGCACTTTGAATTGCCCTGTTTCTGACATGTACTATACAAATAAAGCTGCCTTGCCTTGCCTTACTAACCTCTGAGCCAGTGTGGCAACATAAACATTGAAAATTGTCATAGTATAGTATGTCCAAAAAGTGATAAAAAAGTCAGTGTTGTATGTCGAAAATTGTCATAGTATGTCGAAAAAAGTCATAATATAGTATGTTGAAATAGGTAATAAAAATGTCATGGTATGGTATGTCGAAAAAAGTCATAGTATAGCATATCCAAAATAGTAATGGTATAGTATATCAAAAAAAGCATGTCGAAAAAAGTGATAAAAAAGTCGTAGTATAGTATGTCGAAAAATGTAATAGTATAGTATGTCGAAAAAAGTGATAAAAAAGTCATAGTATAGTATGTCGAAAAATGTAATAGTATAGTATGTCAAAAAAGTGATAAGTAAGTCATAGTATAGTATGTCGAACAAAGTGATAAAAAAGTCATTGTATAGTATGTCGAAAAAAGTGATAAAAAAGTCATAGTATAGCATGTCGAAAAAAGTAATAAAATAGTCATAGTATAGCATGTCGAAAAAAGTGATTAAAAAGTCCTAGTATAGTAAGTTGAAAAAAGTGATAAAAAGTCATAGTATAGTATGTCGAAAAAAGTGATAAAAAAGTAATAGTATATCATGTCAAAAAAAGTGAAAAAAAAGTCATAGTATATGTAGTATGTCGAAAATAGTCATAGTAATATATCATGTCGAAAAAAGTGATAAAAAGTCGTAGTATAGTATGTCGATGAATGTCATAAGGAAGTCATAGTATAGCATGTTGAAAAAAATTATAAAAAAGTCATAGTGTTGTATGTCGAAAAAAGTCATAGAATAGCCTGTTGAAAATAGGGTATATAAGGTGATAAAAAATTCATAGTATAGGATGTCGAAAAAAAATGATAAAAAAGTCATAGTATTGTATGTTGAAAAAAGTCATAGTATAGCATGTCGAAAAAAGTGATAAATAAGTCATAGTATAGTATGTCAAACAAAATGATAAAAAAGTAATTGTATAGTAGGTCAAAAAAAGTCATAAAATTGTCATAGCATAGCATGTCAAAAAAAGTGATTAAAAAGTACTAGTATAGTATGTAAAAAAAAAAGATTAAAAAAAGTCATGGTATTGTATGTTGAAAAAAGTCATAGTATAGCATGTTGAAAAAAGTGATAAATGTCATATTATAGCATATTGAAAAAAGTGACAAAAAGTCATAGTATAGTATGTCAAAAAAATGATAAATAAGTCATAGTATAGTATGTCGAAAAAAGTGATAAATAAGTCATAGTATGGTACGTCGAAAAAAGTGATAAATAAGTCATAGTATGGTACGTCGAAAAAAGTCATAGAATATCATGATGAAAAGAGTCAGAGTATATTATGTCGATTAAGGTGAAAAAAAGTCATAGTATACCATGTCAAAAAAAAGTGATAAAAAAAGTCATAGTATAGTATGTCGAAAAAAGTGACAAATAAGTCATTGTATAGCATGTCGAAAAAGTCATAGTATAGCATGTTGAAAAAAGTGATAAAAAGTCATAGTATAGTATGTGGAAAAAAGTGATAAAAAGTCATAGTATTTTATGTCGAACAAAATGATAAAAAAGTCATAGTATTTTATGTCAAAAAAGTCATAGAATAGCATGTCAAAAAAAGTGATTAAAAAAGTCATAGTATAGCATTTCAAAAAAAGCAATAAAAAAGTCATAGTATAGTATGTCAAAAATAGTCATAGTATGGCATGTCGAAAAAGTTATTAAAAAGTCATAGTATAGTATGTTGATAAAAGTCATAGAATAGCATGTCGAAAAAAGTGATAAAAAAGTCACAGTATAGCATGTCAAAAAAAAAAAAAGTCATAGTATTGTATGTTGAAAAAAGTCATAATATAGCATGTCAGAAAAAGTGATAAAAAAGTCATAGTATAGCATGTCAAAGAAAATGATAAAAAGTCATAGTATAGTATGTCGAAAATAGTCATAGTATAGCATGTCGAAAAAAGTTATCAAAAAGTCATAGTATTGTATGTCAAAAAAGTGATAAAAAAATCATAGTATTGCATGTTGAAAAAAAGTGATAAAAAAGTCATAGTATAGCATGTCAAAGAAAATGATAAAAAGTCATAGTATAGTATGTCGAAAATAGTCATAGTATAGCATGTCGAAAAAAGTTATCAAAAAGTCATAGTATTGTATGTCAAAAAAGTGATAAAAAAATCATAGTATTGCATGTTGAAAAAAAGTGATAAAAAAGTCATAGCATAGTATGTCGAAAAAAAGTGATAAAAAAGTCAGAGTATAGTATCTAAAAAAAAAGTGATAAAAAAGTCATAGTATAGCATGCCAAAAAAGTAATAAAAGTCATAATATAGTATGTCGAAAATAGTCATAGTAATATAGCATGTCGAAAAAAGTGATAAAAAAGTGATAGTATTGTATGTCGAAAAAAGTCATAATATAGCATGTCGAAAAAAGTCATAGTATAGTATGTCGAAAAATGTCATAGTATAGTACGTCAACAAAAATGAAGAATAAGTCATAGTATGTCGAAAAAAAGTGATAAAAAAGTCATGGTATAGTATGTCAAAAAAAGTGATAAAAAAGTCATAGTATAGCATGTCGAAAAAAGTAATAAAAAAGTAATAGTATCCACCTTTTTCCGGGTTAGCGAATTTACCCATGATTCATAGCGGTTTTGAATGTTTGAATGGTTTAGTATGTCAAAAATAGTCATAGTATAGTATGTTAAAAAAAGTGATAAAAAGACATAGTAGAGCATGTTGAAAAAAGTAATAAAATAGTCATAGTATATCATGTTGAAAATAGTCATAGTATAGGATGTCGAAAAAAGTGACAAAAAAGTCAAAGTATAGCATGTTGAACAAAGTGATAAAAAGGCCATAGTATATTATGTGGAAAATAATCATAATAGTATGTTGAAAAAAGTGATAAGAGAGACTGGAGCACAACTTTTTTCTTCATTCCTGTAAGTAGATCTTTATGTCATTTGCCTTTTTCACTTAGTATATTGGACTTCAAACCTTAATGAAACATATAAGACTTAAACACTCAACCTTCTGTCTGCTAGTCATTCTCTTATCCATCTAAGCTATCTGACATGGCACAAAAGTCATGTTTTCGGTATATTTGTCTCTTTCACTTAGTATATCGGACCTCAAAACTTACTGAAACATATAGGATTTGGACACTCAACCTTCTGTCTTCTAATCATTATCTTATTACCCTAATCAACCTGACCTCACCCATTCAATTTAGTCATATTTAACTCTTTAACTTAGTGTAATGGACCTCAAAACTTAATGAGACATAAGATTTGAACACTCAACCTTCTGTCTTCCAATCATTCTCTTATCACCCTAAGCTATCTGACCTGACACATATTCACTCATGTTTTTGTCATTTACTTCTTTCACTTGTTATATTGGACCTCAAAACTTAGTGAAACACATAAGATTCAAACACTCAACCTTCTGTCATCCTGTCATTCTCTTATCCATCTAAGCTATCTGACCTGACACAAAAGTCATGTTTTGGGCAAAAAAAGTCATAAAAAAAGTCATGGTATATTATGTTGACTAAAAATGATAAAGAAGTCATAGTATAGTATGTCCGATATAGTTATAGAATAGTATGTTGAAAAAAGTGATAAAAAGGCATAGTATAGTATGTCAAAAAAGTGCTAAAAAGTCATGGTTTAATATGTTGAATAAAAGTGATAACAGTCTTAGTAAAGTATATCAAATATAGATCTATGTTGAAAAAAGTGATAAAAAAGTCATAGTATAGTGTGTCGAAAAAAGTGATAAAAAAGTCATAGTATAGTAAATCGAATAGTCTTTAAAAATTCTTAGTACATTGTGTCGAAAAAAGTGATATAAAGTCATAGTATAGTATGTCAAAAAAAGTTATAAATAAGTCATAGTATAGTATGTCGAAAAAAGTGATAAAAAGTCATAGTATAGTATGTCGAAAAAAGTGATAAAAAAAGTCACAGTATAGCATGTTGAAAAAAGTCATAGTATAGCATGTTGAAAAATGATTAAAAAAGTCATAGTACATTGTGTCAAAAAAGGTGATATAAAGTCATATTACAGTATGTCAAAAAAGTCATAAAAAGTCATAGTATAGTATGTCGAAAAATGTCATAGTATAATATGTAAAAAAAAGTTAGAAATAAGTCATAGTATAGTATGTCGAAAAAAGTGATAAAAAGTCATAGTATAGTATGTCAAAAAAAGTCATAGTATGATGCAAAACACACAAAAAGTCTAAGTCACGCATTACACACCCATTATAAACACAGAAAAAAGCCTGAAAGAAGCACTAAACCTAAACAGTGATAGCAAAAACTGTAAAAGATGTCGAAAAGCTGAATCATTTTATAATAGCTGAAGGTTTTGTGAATAGTTTAAAGTTTGAATGACATCTGCAGGTGAAAGTATGTGGGAGGAATAGCATTTCGAAGTGGAAGAAGTCTGAGGAGGATTTGAAGATTGCTCCTGATTGTACTTTCAATGTAAAAAGAAAAAAGCTTAATATTTTAAGTATAAATTGTAGAACAAATGAATACAAGCACACATATCCTTTTTGATATTTGAATGGTTTTTGTAGCTGAAAGTATACAGAAGTAGCAGGCGACTGAAAGTCGTACAGAAGAATCGGGTAACAATATTGTGAATGCTGCTGAATCAGAATTCACAAAATAAACCTCATTTTAATTGACAGTTAAATGAAGTCATTATTTTATGATTTTGTTTCCTTATGCATATAGTGATCTGTAAATGTTATGAGTATGTTTCATAAAAGAGAGTAAAACAAAGTCAATAATAATCTGAAATCTGCATAAATAATTGCAGCTGCTTTTAGAAATAATTTCATGTACCTTTTATAATGTAAAAGTATATACAGTACATTCATGCATTAAAAAAACTATTTTCAGAAAGACAATTAAAAAATGTGTATATTATATACTGTACAAAACACAATTAATAATAGTTATCCTGCTAGTCATATTATGTGCATTATTTGATATTTGCATTATAGAAATTTCACACCAATATGCCACTTTCAGATAAACATAATAAAAACCTCAGTTTGCCCACCATAAAACACCAACTCATGACCAGCCTGTAGCATTGTCCTTGTACTTGGTAGTACATGAGGCAATGCATAGACCAATTGTTATGTGTGTAAATCTGAATTTACATTACATTTTGCAGCAGTTTTAAGCAGTGCATGGATACTGTGACCCATCTTTGTTCAGGTGAAACTATTAATGGTGTTGAGTTTTCACTTCCTCCTCCTGACACTACTGTGTCATCCTCTCCTCAACTGTTTTCCCTTTGTGTATCGGACAGCTGCAGTTCATATTCAAAAGCAGGATTCGACTGCCCATGTATGCGTCGCTTCTGAACCTCCTCGAAGATTTGAAGAACCTTCAAAGCAAACAAACAAAAGCAGCAGGTATTAGTGTAGGCATACACTGAACTGAAAGGGAGTATTTCGAACACACCTGCCAAACTCAAGGACCTTGAGTTTGGCAGGTGTGTTCTAAATACTCAGTTGTAATTTGATATGGCCCCAGATGATATCTAATGTCTATCAGAACTGGCACGCCGGTATTACACGATTATTACAGCCCGATGCTGTCCGGCTATCCCCGTTGTTGCCCTCTCCTTACTTCCTGTTTTTTAGACATGTGACCTATCTAATCCAATACATGACAATTGTCACCTGAAGTAGCCGAGCCTACTAGTGCTAAACTTTTTGTTAGGCCTACCTGTCGCTTTCCCTGACAAAAAATGGCCAAACAAAAGGTGGACTTTGAGAACAGAGGTTTTCAAGAGAGGTGGGAGGCTGAATATATGTTCACCGATATAAAGGGCAAACTTGTCTTTTGTGCGGTGCCGATGTGGCTGTCACGAAAGAGTACATAAGACGGCACTATGAAATGAGACATCAAGACAATGAACATTCAACAGAAGCTCCAGAAGGTAGTGGAGTTGAAACGAAGTCTGGTGTCACAGCAGACTATGTTTGTTAAATCCAAAACACAGTGATGTTTCATTGTGGCGGAGGAGATTGCTAAATCCGCCCGGACCTTTACCAAGGGAGAATCTCTAAAAAACTGCATGTTAAAAGTTTGCGATGCCGTGTGCCCAGATAAAAGGCAATCATTTTTAAATGCGAGTCTGAGCAGAAACACCGTTGCTCATCATGTATGTGAGCTTGCCACCAGTTTACAAGAACAGCTGATGGGAAAGGGAAAAACATTCAAAGCATACTCCCTCGCTGTGGATGAGAGCAGCGATGCATCAGATACTGCCCAGCTGTCAATCTTCATCCGCGGAGTGGACTCGAGCCTATGCGTTACAGAGGAACTTTTAGGATTGAAATCAATGCATGGCACCACTACCGGGAAGGATCTCTTGGTGTGCAAATGTGTAAATAAAATGGGTCTGCCTTGGGATAAGCTTGTGGGACTGACGACAGATGGGGTGCCTGCGATTTGCGGGCAACAGAATGGATTGGTGGGCAGGATTAGGGAGAAGATGCGGGAGGTGAACGGCGCAGGTGAGCTGACAGTGTATCACCGCATCATACAGCAGGAATTGTTATGTGGCAAAGCCTTGAAAATGGATCACATAATGAGCACTGTAACAAAAGCAGTTAATTTCATAATGCATGCTGCGGTAAAGGCATTTAAAACCAAGCTGCGCCTGTGGGAGATGCAAATTCTGCAAGAAAACTTGGGCCATTTCCGTGCTGCCAAACTATGAAAGAGCAGGTGTCCGTGTTCCCAAGTGCAAAGTTTGCTGAAAAGCTCGGCATACTTAGCGCCGACTTCACACGCCGATTTGCCGACTTTGATGCCCAAAAGAGTAGGTTTGAACTGCTGTAATTCGTTTGCAGTTGACGTGGAAAGCGCACCAACCGACCTCCAAATGGAGCTGATCAAACTCCAATGTAGTGACACACTCAAGTCAAAATATGACTCTGTGGGCCCTGCGCAGTTTTCACTTTTCATCCCTGACACAATGCCCCAGCTGCATGCTGAAGTTGCTCAAATGCTCTCTATGTTTGGTAGCACATACAGTACCTATGTGAACAACTTTTCTCTGTAATGAAGTTGAACAAAACATCACACAGGAGTTGTCTCACTGATGAACACCTTCACTCAATTCTGAGGATTTCCTCAGCTCAGAGCCTGACCCCAAACATTGATGAACTTGTGTCGAAGATGTGCTGTCAAGTTCAGGGCACCAGGGCACCAGGGGCATCCGTCTGGGGGGGAAAAGGGGACTCAGTACCCAGGGCCCCTCATGTGAGGAGGGCCCATAGAAAATGCCTTTCTACAGGGCCCAGAATTTTGTGCTAGGGCACATCACAGTGCAGTAAACTGAGCTTTAATGTAGCATAGGTTAACTTTTTTCACTTTTCTCTTGGTAATGCTTGGACTATTAAAAGTTGTATGTTTGGATTTTCATTGAAGAAAATTAGTGTTTTGTTGTTGGCCTGTGGAAAAAACTGTTTTCATTAGAATTTACTCTGGAAAAGCTGCAGAAAGAACGAGAGGCATAAGAAATGAATGGTACTGATGTTTCTTTTATTTTGACATTTGACCTGAGTTAGACTTCTTGTTTCAGATTCTATATGTGTAAAACTAAGGCTAAGTTCAGGCCTATTCAAAATAAATAGCCTAGATCTTATTGCAATAGCAGAATAGCTAATAGGCCAAAGCTTTAGGCCACTTTCAGATTTAATATATGTAAAACTTAAGTTCATAATAAATATTGAATATGTCCGGCCCTCGACTTGGACCCCATTTTTTATTTCGGCCCACTGTGTATTTGAGTTTGACACCCCTGATTAGGAATGAATAGAACAAGAAGGGATATTAATATTACCTTAGATTTAGGAATGAGACCCACTCTGAAGAAACCAATATGCCCTGTTTCAATCTTAGTGCAGTCAACCACAGTCGATGCAATGTTCTCTGGGGAGGGTCCGTCACATAACACTCCATCAACCTAACCAAGCAAAATGCACATGTAGTTTACTGCAACAAATAAAAACTCCAGTGCCTGTTGTATTTAATAAAACTGGAATATTGTCCTCACCCTTTTGCCTAGCTTGGCATAAACTTGGTTGTGGTGAGTTGTGTCTGCCTCGCCTGTAGGGTTGGCTGAGGTTACAGCGATGGGTCCCACCTGTAAACAAAGAGGTTGTAATTTTTACTCAAGGGCCTGCAGAGTAATTTGACTGACTTTAAGACTTGTAGTGCTTCATTCCCACAGCCCTTATCAAATTAATGAGGTGTGTGGCCACAGAACAGTCTGGGTTTCTGATTGCAATGCTTTGTGGTGTCCCTATGTGTTTGGCAGCATCTCCTAAACCAAAGATGTCCATCCAGGTGCCTGTGTGAGACAAGAAATCAATTTGATGCTTATAAAACACACAATGTTACATGTACAAGTATGCATCCATACATCTACACCTACCTCTGGGTATGACCATGCTAATGGAGGAAGGCCACGCAGCCTCCATGAAGTCCAGGAGCAGGGGGCTCAGCAGGTGTCGCACCGGCTCCAGCTGCTTGATGGAGGAGATCCACAGAGACATGGGTCGGTCCTGCGCCTGCTTCTTCACCCTGAAATAACCCATAATTCTTCAGTTGATTTGTGATCCTGTTGGCTCTAAGGGAGGCTGCTGTCGCTCTTTGGTGAAATATATTTCTGCGTTCCATTTTATTAATAAATTAATGCAGATAAGGGCACACTGGAAACTCACTTGTAAGCTTTGACGACTGCGTCGGGCCTGTTGCAAGCTGCCACCAGAACATAGACGGTGTCAGTAGGCATTCCACATATGCCACCATTTTTCATGATTTCTGCAGATTAAAGAAGAGGAAAAATAATATGTAACATGTAAACAACTGTGTTTTTTTTAAGCAACATTGATCTCTTTAACAGATTCCCACCTGCAATCTGCTGGACCGATGTGGCCTTGCGGGCTGGTACATGCGGACAGATATCTGCCCCTCCCCTAACCCCACTCAGCTTCACTAAAGGTTTTCCTAAGGGGATCTGGGGGGACTGGAAGGTGCTGTTGAAAATGTGCGCAAGGAAACAATAAAAACTGACAAGACCAAAGATGATGGTGACTGCTATGTCATATCCATAAGGCAGTGCACCTACTGCATCGAGCAGGAAGCTAATAAGGATGAGCTGGAAGGTGAGGGCGTAAGCAAACCAGGCGATATTTACAAACAGCGCTGCAGCTGTCACTAAACAGTTAAACAGCATGAAGCTAATGATCCCGACAGCCACATTAAAGCTTCTGGTTTCACCGTACAGGCCGCCGTATCGTGTCAACCCCCACACTGCCCACATCACCCCGTACAGAATAAAAACTGTGCTCTCAAAGGTTTTACCTCGAGCAAAAGCTACTGAGCCGCAGAGCAGTTGGAGTACCCCTCCAGCTGCCACCACCCAGGGCAGAACCAGCACAGACAGAGGGTTTCTGTCACCAACTGTGGCAGTGATGGCAAAAGCAGCCAGCACACTGCAGGCGTGGCCTAACACCTCTGCATCAGCATACTTGGAGTAGCCCAGATGAGGTACATGTAGCTCTTTATCATAGACTCTGAGAGTAAGACCATGGATTCTGGTTACTAAATCCTTGAAATAGCCCTGCCCTGTGGGAATCATTGTAGTGGAGACCATATTGAATGTGGTAATTAAAAGCATGCCGGCAGAGAATACAAATATAGCTCCCTGTACACCCTGCGTGCCTCTTTGGAAGAAGCCTTGAGGCTGGGCTGCAATGGCAATACAATAGGCTGCATAGAATAACAGGTAGAGCCCCTCCAGCAAGCTCTTCTGACAACTGAACAGAGCCAAGATGGAGAAAAGCACAGAGAAGACAACGGGGAAAGGAACAGGGGAGAAAGGCTGAATTGAGTAGAATGATAGGAGAGCGCTGTAGCCCTCTGCAAGTTTCAGCAGAGCAGTGAAGCCGTAAAAAGTGGCAGCTAGTGTGTCCATGCCTCGGTAGAAGAGGACACACATGCCAAGCTGGAAGACTCCAGCTGTCCACAGCCAAGGCACGTGACCGACAGAGAGCTGGGGGACAACACCTAACAGGGGACAGGCTAACACAGAGGCAGACAGCAAGTTCGTCACCAGACCTACTGACACTGCATCACTACACCCCTGGTTCTGCTCTGTTTTCATCTCAGCTTTTCTCTCCAGGCCCATTCCTGGAGGCTCTACTTTACCATCAGTGATGGTGGACAGCAGACGTCCAAAACCAAAGTAAACACCCACAAGACAGACCAGAAGGTAGTTAGCAGCTGTGGCAGACTGACCAAAACCTGCAGCTGACAAACCTGCGATTTGATGGGCACATGCTAAGCTAATGCCGATAGCTATGAGAGATAGAACTGTTTTTTTCACTACGACTGCTATGCCGCCGATGATGAGAAGGGCTAAGGTAAATGCTGCCAGGCATGCTGCTAGACTAGAGAGGGTCTCAGCTCTGTGGGCTGCAGCACCCCCTGTCCCACCAGGATGTACACCAGACCTGAACCACACCACAGGGCAGATATAGTCAGACACAGAAAGGAAAACATCTGGGCGTTGGACAGACTGCAACAGATACCTAAGAGACAAAGAGGAAACAGAGGATTGAGAGTTTTACACACAAATCAACCAATACTACAAATGAATGAGTTAAAGAAAACAAACCTGCATAAGCTAAGAGGACTGCAGTGATGAGCAGCAGAATCCCCAGTGCAGTATGGGGGATGAAGTCTTTTTCAGGTGAGCTGCCATAGTTGTTTACCAAAAGCAGGAGAGAACCTATAAGCAAGAAAAAATATTTATCTAGAGCCACCTGCTGGTAATTAATCAATTTTATTTTTAAGGAAACGAAAATGTGATTTCCCCCAAACAATAACTAGAGCAGTGTGTCTGCCTAAAAGTATGGCTGACTGAGAAGTTTCCTTGTTTTTACATGATTACACGATTTGACAAAAAAAGCTTTTTTCTTTTTTATTCTTTATCGTAGGCTACAAAAGACGCTATACATCCATGATCTGACGCCCATCACTTTGAGCGGACTGAACCGTCTGTAATACAGTTCATTAGGCATACATTACAATTAAATGTTTTTATCAATAAGAACAGAGTGGTTTCTGGTAGGACTATTATTGTCGTTTTAGTTGTTTAGGTTTCCAAACTTACACAATATAGGTCTACTTTTTAAACTGGGATACCAAAATACAGCAGGATGTCACTTGATTTTTCAGCATACAAAATATGAAATTCATGATGATAAGTATATGAATCAGAAAATAATTGCTTGCTAAGTAATTAACACGTACAAGGAATTTGCATGGTATTTGGTGCATACACATAAACATAAAGAAATAGCCCAAGCAATAAATGTAAAAGACACGATAACCTAAACAAATATCGACATAACAGTTTAAAGAAGGCTGTATGGTTAAGTGCGGGATGTGTGAAAATATTGAGGATTGTGAAAAGTTCAGGATAGTATGTGCAATGATCTAGGTAGTCCAGGATGTAAGTAAAGTTAAGTAAAAGTAGGTTTATGATCGCTTGGTAACTACCGCAAAATCAAAAATAAATCGGCAATAATCGGTAAAAACTAAAAGCTTACCGCCAGAGATGCCCAGTACGCCGACAGACACACACAGTGAGTGGAGTCGAGCCATAGCAAAAGTAATGACTGAAGACGTGAGGCTGCACTTTATAAACACGGGGTTGACGTTAGCATGCATGGAAGCCTAATGGACGTAACAGCAAAACTAATAATAATATCCATGGGGAAAAAAACAAATAAGGACAAAACTGACTTATCATACAACATTACTAAATTAAAATAAGAGTATTTTCAGTATTTATTAGCGTCATTTATTTATCAAATATTCCAAAATTAGAGAATGTAAATGTGATCGCCACGGAAAGTTAGCGAAACGTAATTTTTTTTAAATTGAGGATTGAATAGGCCTATAACCTTGTAAAATAAACTAATAATGTCGTTACATCACTTTTATTGTTCATTGAAAACCTAAGTTCCTGAGAGGAATGATTCAGCATTTTATCTCCAAAGCTGACCAAAGAGTTCCTGGTTACCTGAGAGGCATGATGTCACCCTTTTGGACAGCAGGCTCAGCTGTGGGAGGAGACAGAGAGGCAGACTGACAATAACCCGCTTCAGAGTTCAGCCAGCACACCTCTGCTGAACAGCCCGATCACACACAGCTAGGCTACCTACTGTACGTATTCAAGGTAAGATCTATCTACACTGTCTTAACTTCTGCTATCTAAACTTAATTAACCAATGCTTTCGCTTAATATTTTAGGATCAAACACAGAATGATTTTAGACGATAATGATTAAATGCCAAGCAGCACTGTAAAATTCACGAGGGAAATGGTGAAATGCTAAAAAACTGCCTGCTACATATTCATTTTACAATATATGTATTTCTACTGTGGAGTCTTGCACAGCAGACTCCAACCTCTTCTTGTTACTTGTCTTTACTGGTGTCAACAGTGTTACCTAGCAGCAGCAGCAGCCCTCATGTGACTCCTCTGTCCCCTGGCTCTGTACATCTTTTATGTAAACATGTGCAACAGGTGGCTCAGGATCAGTGCTCTTCATGTCTAATAGGGAAACAAAAAGGGGATCCACACTTTAGATAAATGTATGTGCTTTATGTATGTGTTTTATAGGAACCATGGCAAAGCGAGTTGCAGTTATTCTCTCAGGCTGTGGAGTCTATGACGGCACAGAGATCCACGAGGCCTCCGCTGTCCTCGTCCATCTGAGTCGGGCTGGAGCAAAAGTAAGGGCAAGAAAAGTTGACAAGTTAACTCATTATAGTGTATTCATCTGTTATTTAATGTCAAACTACTGGATCCATTCCCATTTAGAGGTACTTTTCAGCTTTCACGTCTATGTTTCTGTCCATTCATTTTGCAACACAAGAGCATTGTCATAAACCAGACCAACTAAGATGCAGTTGGTCTTAATAACAACTCTGAACAGTTTCCAAAGTCCTTAGCTACATAGACTAAGTTTTACATGCTTCATTTCAGGTGCAGATGTTTGCTCCGAATGCAGATCAGATGCATGTTGTAAATCACTGTGAGGGGAAACCTACTGAGGAGAAAAGAAACATCCTGCAGGAAAGTGCTCGCATCGCAAGGGGTGACGTGACTGATCTGGCCAATTTAGATGTTTCAGCCTTTGACGCCCTCATCATCCCAGGTTAGTCTGATCCAGCCATTGATAAATGTCACAGAGTCAAATATTTTATATTGCTCTCTTTTACCTTTTTTCACCTCCACTTTTATAATATTCTGAACAAATCCTGTGTGCTCTCATTCAGGGGGCTTTGGTGTGGCGAAGAACCTGAGTGACTGGGCAGTGAAGAATAAGGACTGCACCATCCAGCCACATTTAGAGAAGCTCATCAAGGCTTTCCACAAAGCCGGAAAGCCGCTGGCCATGTGCTGCATCTCCCCCATCCTCGCTGCAAAAATCCTGCCCGGCTGTGAGCTCACTGTGGGACAGGACATAGAGTGTGAAAAGTGTGTAAATGGTTTCTCATCATCAGATGTCTATGGATATAAAAGAAATCCAATCTACAATTCTAACTTTCCTTCTCTTTTTGTTTTTAGGTGGCCGAATGCTCAGACAGCAGGCGCTGTGAAGGAGATGGGCTGCAAACACGTCAACACAGATGTGGAGAAAGCACACGTTGATGTCAAAAATAAGCTGGTCACCACCAGTGCATTCATGTGCAATGCTCCCATTCATAGTGTTTTTGATGGAATAGGAGTCATGGTTAAAGAGACACTGAAACTGGCTTAAGAAGTCTCTAATTACATTCTGGATGTTTGTATTTATTTACTTCAAAACCAATTGTGATTTCCCATACAAGAATACAATAGCAAGTTATGGCATGTAGTCTATGTTTCGGATGTTAATACATCAAAGTGTTGTTTTGAGATTTTCAATAAAAGTTACTGCAAATTACAATTTTGAATTTTTTCCTATATTAAAATAAAACAATGAAAATTGCAACATTAAAACTGTGGGACAATATTAACATATACTGTTGCACTGAGCACCACCTTGTTCTTCCTGACCAATAAAACCAATATAACTCTGTTGACTACACCTCAGGGCCTATATGAACTGTGTTAAGAGTTTCTTTTAAGACATAAGATCTGTTGACTAAAGCAGATCAGGGAAAGAGCATTGCACTCAGCATAATGGAAAAGGCAAAGGCTCAAAACTGTCCTTTAGCCTGTCTGTCAAAAAATGGTGTTAAATTAGCTTAGAACCCATCAGCCCCATATTAACTTGTAATAGCCGGGCAACTCCTGGTGGCCCTGAGATTTTATGCCACCAGATTATTGCCAGCTATTATTTGGCTATATTGCTATAATAGTGAAGAGTGGGAAATTACATCTCTCAATTTCCCAACTGAAGGTCTTACTGGCAACCATCAAAAGCTAGCTAGCAAACAATGTTTTGTACAATGACTTTTTTTGTTCACGAAATACAGAAGCCTGAGGCAGAGCATCTGAAAAAGAATGGTTAACACCCTTTTATAGCCTATACTTCTGAGGTCCTGACAGCATATCATTGGTTTACATCAATACTCTTGGATTTACTAAACCAAGATTACTTTTTATTTGTGCAATTTATTTGGGATTAGAATTGATTTTAGATTAAATTTGTCCTTGTTGCCACCCAGCCTACGATTTCAATCCTGGTTGATTTAGAAGTTCTTACTAAGTAAAAACAATGGAATTGTGCTGAGAGTTTAGCAGTCTGAAGCATAGAAATAGAATAAATCTCACGTTTCTGTAGTCTGAAGTCTCGTTGTTAATAAGTCTTCAGAATTGTGTGCAGAATTCCATTTCAATCAGGAGAGACTCCGTTGCAGATATGCAAACATTTATTAATAAGATATAACCAAGTAAGTACAAACATCATTTTTTGGAGATTAGACTCCATTGTAAAGGGGTATCTATACAATTCTAATGTTTAGGAAAACCAAACATATCCCCCAATGGAATCTAGACACTGGTGGTGGTGAGAAAAATCCGTAGACGTAAAAACGAGCCGTCAGCCGGGAGAAGACCGAGAACACCGTCGAAAATGCCTAGAGGTAGAAGGGGAGGAGGCGGGTCGCACTCTCGACTGAAAATACAACTGACAGAAGCAGGAGAGAGAACAGATTTAAAACATGGTAGTCATGCTGGGATTGGTTAGAACCTACGTGCCCGATTCTAATTGGTATACAGAACCGTAACACCCATTGCCCAGCCCAACCGTGATAGGAGCACGGATGCCACTATTGTGTCGTCTCATTTGCTCTGGGTGGATATATTATATTTGAAAACTGTACACATGTAATTTATCATGGTGGTTGACTTTCCTTCCTTGTTGAGTGGGACACTGTCCCAAAATGAAAGAAGTTTAGTTTTAAATCACTTGATATTTTAAGCTTTTAATTCCCAGAGCCATGGGAATCTTTCCTCATGATAAACTACAGAAATGCAGGAAGTGTCCACATTAAAGCTTTCCCAGCAATAGAACAAATAATTGATTTTCCTTATTGTACATTCGTCACAATTATCCCTCTAAAAATAGTGTTTCCCATTTCCTGGCTACTGCATTGTCTTATTTTATTATTGCCCCAGATTATATCAGTCACATTACAGTTGTTTTTTATTTTCTCAATCTTTCCTTATTGCTGTATGAGGTGTGTATTCATAAGGAAATATTTTATTTCCATGCCATACAATGACAACAGATCTACTGTAAAAGTGTCTTTGTCACCTATTCTCATCCAGTGCTGTATTTTCATTATAAATTAGGAACAAAACCTGAACCAAAAGAATATAACCTTACACATTTTGAACTTAAATATATTTATTAATAAAATGGGATCATTAAATGTCAGTTGACCAAGCATTTTTAACATAAAAATCCAATAATAAAATCAGTTGTTTTTCAGTCTGCCAGTAAAGACCTATTGTTCACTTTTCTTTTCCTGGAAGATTTGTATTTACCAGGGATAAAATGACATACATCGCTTGTCTTCTTTTTGTTCGTTAGTTTGTGTGAATTTCCATGGTGGGTGGTTTCCAAAAAAAGCTCTGCAACTTTACCCTCTGGAATTTCCTTAGTGTTTTATGACGACAGTGTTTTAATATTCATTATTTAAACACGTGCTGCCCAGTCCTTCTCTTCTGGGAGACAGTAAAATGTTATTTCCTCATCTTTACATGAGTCACTAACACACTATCTGCTCTGTCTCAGGAAAATCACTATTGAGTTTAAGTTGAACTCACAATAATGGGGATTGGCATGCATAGATATTATGTGTAAATCTATAGATTTATACTCATCATGTAGATTAGGATTAAGGTAAATGATTTGTCAAATGAAGATTTTACAACACCCTATTTTATAACAGCCACAAAGTAGGCCTTAGTACAAATGTAGAGATTTCCTGAATTTAAAGGATATTTCACAAGTCTTAATAATTAAAACAATAGTCAGGGGCCCATATGGACATTGAAACAAGTTTTTCTTGCTGTAATCATTCCTCCTGTTCACGTCATACTATTCTATATCAACGACGTTTGATTTCCAAGATTGTTCAGGTGCTGCCAGAAATTCCGCCGGATGACTCTCATTTTTGGCCTGATGTCCGTCACCTTCCGCTTTCTTTCTGTTGGAATTCTAAACTACGGTCGATTTATGAGCTATGAGAACTCTGTTTAACTGCTCCTCAGATCTCTGCAGGGTAAATCAACATAGTTAGCTAGACTGTCTCTCCAATCTGAGTTTTCTGTTGCACAACTAAAACAACTTTTGAACCAAAACAAGTTCCTTCCTGAGGCTATTTTGCAGAGGCGCTTAGCACCGCCCAAGACGATTGTGATTGGTTTAAAGAAATGCCAGTGTGGTATATTTCAGTTGCAGCACTGTGTTGTTGTTGTATGGAGAAGGAACTTCGTAGACACTGATCTTGATTATAAAAAGGTTTATTACAAGCAAAGATTCAGCATCAATTTAACAGACCCATGGATATCTGGAGAGACGACCAGCCCAATCTTCAAATTCTGTCGCTCTAACTTTCCTTTGTTAACACAGGGTATATATTCCATGCATAGGGCGTAATGTGAGAGTGCATAGTTCGACACAGAATTAGCCAATCAGTGCCTGTTATCTGGCACAATTCCAAAAAAGGTCTCTTCTGTCTTGGGGGACCTCTACTCATGTTAACAGTTTCCAGATGTTCTCAGTACATGTAGAATAAGGTTCATACATCCTCCTTATACCAAAAACTTAGATCACAATGGTAAATAGTCAGATACCACAGATTTCCCCCCTACGAGACTTAATAAAGTCTCGGAAAATAAAGAAGAATAAGATTACAACAGAATAACACTTCTCATTATATCAGGTTCCTTATAATATACCCTTTGGGGTGTAATCAAACTTATAGAGTGTAACAAAATGAAATTGTTGGAGTGTGAGAGCAAAAAACCCATCTGGCAGCTATCTTTCAAATAACCATCAATCAATCTAGATAGGAAAACTCTCTCACGGTCCCTCTGCCTAGGCGACCACCTTAGTACTCCAGATCAATTAGAAACTAAATCTTTATCAAATTATAGTTATAGTTTAAGCAAATACATGTGAAAACCTCAGAAAATGAAATAAAACCAAAACAATGTCCAAATTCAGGCAGGTCGACCCTTCGGATCTGAAAAAAGGACCTTTCCCTGCCTGGACCCCATTTCCCTAAGCGTCAAAGGAAAAAAAGAAAAAACATCTGAGGTCTCCATATATTCACTTCATGACAAAAACTTCATTATTCAAGCAATTAATACAAAAATATGATACAAAATATGCTTTACTTATGCAAACATGTATATATCAGACAAACACAGGAATGTAGTCCACTACATTGCAGCTTCTCAGCAATGTTGAATATCAATGCAGTGTTGGTGTGATGAAATCTGAACAGATCCACACCATCCTGGTTCAGAGTTCTCCTAGTTCCTTCATATTGTCCATGTTTGTATCTGTATCCCCTCTGCACATTCTCCCATATTCTCTGGAAGAAAGGAAAACACTAACCAGTATCTTTTTGCAAAACAACACATAGAAATAAAACATCAAAATAAAAAATAAAAAGAATAAGTAATTAATAATATCAAAAATAATATGAATCCAAATATCAAAAGCAATGTAATATATCAAAAGTAGTATAATATATCAAAAGTAGTATAATATGAATCACATCACATTCCATTTCCCCCCTATGAGTAAAAAGGAGGCACTAAACAACACAGTAACACTGGAGAATGTGAAACCATAACACAATCAGATATTCAAAAGGGATACGCTTCCATCAATACCCCACCTAACATTGCTCCATCTCTGTCCAAATCAGTCACATCTAACAAAGGCATCTGAGTGCTATCTCCAGGCATTACTACTCCAACCCATCTCAATATCATAGCCTTTGCAAAAGTCAACAGCAAAGTACAAAAGCAAAACATCACACATAGCGCTAAAAGAGCCGCCACCAAAATCTGAACCACTACTGCTCCCACTGGTCCTAATTGATCTTGCAGCCAAACGTTGGCAGACCATCCAGCTCCTTCAGATCGACCAAATGCATCCCTTATACTTTTCAATGCATCTATAACACTCGTGATATTATCAGTACTATCAGGAATCAAAGTATAACAATCATCTCCCGTCAAGTTCAGAGCTACACACAAACCACCCTGTTTGGCTAAAATATAGTCAAGAGCCATGTCATGTTTCAACAGCGTCAATCTGTGACTTCTTTGAGTATTTGACAAAATGTTAAAACCTCTAATCGTCTCATTTGCAAAACCTTGCAAAGTATAGGTAATATTATCAATGTGATCTGCCAAAAATGTTACTCCATACCAAGGAAAAAGTCCTAATCCCCATTTCTCTCCCAAACTGATTTTCCAATGATAAGCTTCTAGGTTGTGAAATTGTGCCATCTCTCTCTTCACTCTACTTCCAGAACTAGCATCAGTTTGAGCTGTCTCAGGCGCTTCCCCTTTTTGAATGGTATAAACCTCATACGGAAGCTTCAACGTCGCCATATAACAACATCCTATCCATCCATAGGGTAAAAATAAATAGGCTTTGTTATCACAAACCCACCAGATATCTTGAAAATTCCCTATAGTCACGTTACCAGGCAAAAGCTGATCTCTAACCATCACTGTTCTACCCTTCTTACTAGATGGTATAGAAAAAGTTACTTTATACATATCTTCACTAACCTTGCGTTCATGCTTATCCAAAGTCATCATATAATCATCACAATCTGATATTCCCATAAACATTCCTGGTCCATCATACGTCTTATTTGAACAAAAACATCCTTTTGCCCTCGTAGGTGTTACTTCCATTGATTCTGGAACTGCTGTTAGCTTATTCTCCTTCTGATCTAACAAGTTCACATAAGGTAATCCATTCAACCAAGAACAATCATATTTAGGTCTAAACAAATGTGTTGACAAAGACATCACTACATCTACTGCAGATTGTTGATGATACAACAACCATGATAGAGCATAAGATTGACATTTAGTAGACAGAGGTTGAGCCACTGTCTCTAAAATTGAGTCCCACGTACCAGGTGAAGGTACTTTCAACAGACATGGACCATCCAATTTCTTAACAGACCTCACAGAATGAGTTAACTGCTGGAACCATAGATTCCTACTTGCCCATCTATCTGTGATTCTCAAAACAGAAGAATCAAATCCATATGCTTTCCATTTAGTTTCTCTCTTCCTTAATGAACGGTATTGATCAATCATATCTACTAGTGTTTCACCAAAATTAGAGAACTCATTTTGTTCATCCGTGATGCCATTCTGAACTGTTTCAGATGAATCTACATCCTTCTCTTCTACCATCTGTTCACTAACGTCAGAAATATCCTTACTGCTATTTGCACCTAACTTCGTCTGTAACACAAACTTCTGGGTTACATTTATTACATTCTTCTCTATTTTCTGAAAAATTGTACTCGGTGTTGGCATCACATTTACAAGGGATGCTACTACTGTCGTAGCATTCATTTCTTTCGAAGTTACCACCAAATTTATTGCTTTAGTTGAGGTATTAACACTTTCAATTGTTTCCAAAAGCAAGTTGACAAACGTCCTCTGTGTATTATTCACTCTTGGAGTAATTACTGTAGTATATGGTTCCTGTACTCCTTTAGTGACTGTAGAAATTTCAACAGACTTTAAATCTTCCGTCACAAGTGTCACTTTATGAGACACACGACTTGCTATCCAATAATTTTGAAATGGAACTGTTTTAAACTCTGGCTCTGAATAAGTACACACATATTCCCCTAGATCTTCCCATGTGGTATTAAACAAAACAAGTGAACAATCACCTGAAACTTTCCACCATCTCATATCATTGAACAAAGAATACTTCCTTTGACTATAAGATATACCATCCATTTCTGGTCCTCGTAATAATACAACCTCACCACGATTATTTCTCCACTCGGGAAGATTATTACCACCATTGTTCCATCTCCCACATTTACAAGGAAGAACAGTTGTTGTTCCCAACTTGACTTTCATCACAATCTTCAATACAGTTGGCATTTGCGAAGTCATCCGAGGCGCCACTGTAGTCAACTTTGATTCATTTATACCTTTAGCAACTACCAATGCTAAAAGAGTTGAATTACCACTCATTGTTCTAATGTTAGGCTGAAGTGTTGATATCAGTGTTGTTGATTCTTTTGTTTCTTCAACAACTTGGACCCCCATGCTTTTGTTCCCATCTTTTACTACCAGCGTCACCACATTAACTCTGAGTCCCGACTCTATTCCATCGCTTTCAAACTGTGGATCATAAAAAATACACTTATAATCATCTTGATCCTCCCGTTGGGAATTATACACATAAAGACTACAATCCCCTTCAATTTTCAATCTTCTCTTATCATTTAATAACGCATACTTTCTTGATGTCATTGTTCCTAACAGGTCTAAAACTCCACCATGACTGTTTTCTCACCGAACTCTAAATTCTCCTTCACCGCTATTCCCTCTCATACACTGGCATGGAAGCTGAGCTGGCTTTCCTAGAGATACTTCGACTCTAATCTTCGTAGCGTCTTGGTTTGACTTTTTTCCTGACTGGTCTTGGGCTATTTCGTCTAACTGAATCACCGGCTTCTCCTGTAACTGAGTTACAGCCCTCGGCAACCTCTGTGGTTTCACCTTCCACTGGGATAGTCCCTGCTGTTTCTGGGATATATTGAAACTCAATATCCCCAAATCTCCTTTCCTGTCCATCAATTGCTGTGTCATGTCTGGCATCCTCAAAAGTATACACATGATCATCAGCATTGTCCACATTATGGACAATCTCTCTTTCTGCTGGCTGTTCTTCCCTACTTTCTTCTGGCTCTTTTGAGCCCTCAACATCTTGATTCCCTAGCCGTGGTGTTTCTTCCCTGGGAGCTTTAACACAATTCGATAAATGATACCACGTTGGAGACCCTTTAACCTGAACGGCTGTTCCCGTACTGCGAACAACCTCAAATGGTCCTTCACGGCGTTCGTTATACCATTTCCTTCTAAATACCTTCACGAACACCTTGTCCCCAGGTTGCACTGTACTCCTTTTTTGCTCATCGAGCTTCTCCTGCACCTCTTCTTTTCTTTGCCTGTCAGAAACATATGTGGATATTCTTTTATGGAAATTAGCCATATATGTAACATATGCTCTCATTTCATCTTCCAAAAAAGCCAAACTTGGACCTTTTCCGCTTGTTCGCAAACAAGGCGTAGGCATCCGTCTTCCTGTGACCAATTCATGGGGTGTCATACGTAAATCACGCAACTCACTTGAGCGACACACCATCAAGGCTAAAGGTAATGCGGCTATCCAGTTCAGCCCTGTATGTTGGCAAATCTTGACAATACGATTTTTCAAAACACCATTCATTTTTTCGCAAATCCCTTGGCTTTGTGGATGATAAACTGCTCCAAGACGTTGTTTAATTCCCAATTTTTGAAAAATCAATTTCACTGTCTTATCCACGAACTCTTTCCCATTGTCTGAGGATATTCGATCAGGAAGTCCCCACCTGCTTATCACCTCTCTACACAAAAACTTGGCAACTGACTGAGCATCTTTCCGCTTGGTTGGGCAGGCCTCCGGCCATCGTGAAAATCTATCCACAACAACTAGCATGTATCTTTTACCTTCAACTGGTTTGATCATATCGACATAGTCAATAACCAGCTCACGCATAGGACCTCTTGGGGTTGGAATGTAACCTGGAAGAACAGTCACACCTCGGCGAACATTATTTTTCAAACAAATTGTACATCTGCCTATGATGTGATCAATCTGTTCTAGCAAATATGGTGCCCAAAAACCATATTCCTTTGTGATCTTTCTCCTAACTTCCCCCCTTGCAACATGCGCTAAACCATGTGCCTCCTGGATCATCAGACCCAGCAGGTCTAGCGGTGCTACTATCAACCCTTCATGATTTCTCCAAAGACCAGTAGAATCTTTGACTGCACCTCGGTCTAGCCATAACTGTTTATCAATTGTTGGTGCAGCTTCCTGCATCAAAATCACATCTTTAAGCGTAATGTTGTCTTCTAGGTCTACTCCATGAGTGACCAGAAAAACCTTACCCAATTTGTCAGCTCCTGTAATTGCTTTTGCAGCTTCATCAGCAGCTTTATTCCCTTTTGTAACTTTTGACACATCTGTTTTATGAGCTGCACACTTAGCTATTGCTATTTCTTTAGGTTTCGTCATGGCATGCAACAGTTTCATTATTTGCGTATGATGTTGTATCGGAGAACCATCCGTTTTCTTAAATCCTCGTCCTTTCCACACTGATCCAAACAAATGACATACGTTATGGGCATATGCAGAATCAGTGTATATCGTCACTCGCTTTCCTTCTGCTAACAAACACGCTTCTGTTAACCCTACAAGTTCTGCAAGTTGCGCCGACGCAGGCTGTGGTATTACTTCAGCCTTTTCAACAACAAATCCAGTTCCTTGTGCTTTTACTACTGCATAGCCAGCACTCAATTTATCTCCCACACGATAACATGACCCATCAGTCCAATACTCCAGGTCTGCCTCACGTAATGGAAGGGCTTGTAAATCTGATCTAAGCCTCGAATATTTCTCTGCTTCCTGGACACAATCATGTTGTTCACCATCCTCTGGGGTTGGCAAATTCTCAGCTGGATTCACCGTGGCACACCTTGCCAGGGTGACATCTTCCTGCTCTAAAAGCCTATGATAGTCTCTAAGCCTAGGCATAGTCAATGTATATTTTCCATAGTTCAGAAGATTTCTGAGACTATGATGGGTAAGAATTGTTATTGGATAACCCATCGTGACTGATGATGCTTTATCATACATTAAAGAGACTCCTACCATTGCTCTATAACACGGTGGTAACCCTAATTCTACATCTGAATAAGCAGTAGAATAGTAAGAAATAGGTTGAGGGTTCATCCCGGTACCTGTCGGCTGACAAAGAACTGCACATGCATATTTACCTCCCATAGAAGTACATAGACACATAGTACATAAGACACATACAGCAAGAAATTTTTAGAATAGTCTGGAAGTGTAAGTGCTGGTGCCTCTTGTAACCTTTGTTTGATTGTTTCAAATGCCAAAAGGCCTTCCTGTGTCCATGCAAGGTTACCATGAAGTTGGTTACTTCCAATATCCTTAACCATAGCCCTCAAGGGTCCCGTCAAGCTAGCATAATTCTCAACCCAAGCCGAAGAGTAACCAGCAATACCAAGAAATGTCAACATCTCTCTGACAGTCCTAGGCTTTGGAGCTTTGCGAATTGCCTCCAATTGACTATCAGCGATGCTTCTATGTCCATGCATTATGTTCTGACCCAAATAAACCACCTTTTCTTGGCAATATTGCAACTTTTTCTGTGAAATCTTATGGCCATTTTCTGCCAATATCTGTAGCAATTTGATCGAATCTTGATGGCATACATCCTCATTTGGTGCACAGACAATAATGTCATCGACATATTGTATTACGGTACTTTGCAATATTTGATCTAGCCCTGTCAAATCATCCTTCAATACTTTATTGAAAATATGAGGACTATGTTTAAACCCTTGTGGCAATCGCCTGTACTCATAAAACTGTCCTTTATAAGTGAATCCAAATAAACCTTGACTTTCTACACTAAGTGGAACACTAAAAAATGCACCGCACAAATCTATCACCGTAAAGTGTGTCGCATCAGAAGGAATCTGAGCTAGCAAAGTATGCGGATCTGGCACTTCTGCTGGGAAGTCAGTTACTACTTCATTTACTGCTCTCAAATCATGCACCATACGATAAGTCTCATCTGGCTTCTTTACTGGCAACAAAGGCGTATTACTCTGAGGATTTTGTGTTATCTTCAAAACACCTGCTTTTAATAGTCCTTCAATTTGTGGTTCAATCCCTTGGATAGCTTCATCTTTCAACGGATACTGACTTTTCCACGGAGGTCTAGCTCCTGGTCGAAGTTCAACCTTAACTGGTTGGGCTGACTTTACACGTCCAATATCAGTACTATGTTGAGACCACAGACACTCTGGCACCTGTTGCATCATCTCCTCTTTCAGGGTGTCTGAATCCTTCTTGGCACTGCAGATAGATTCATGTGTCATCCGTACAGCTTGTGGCTGTCCTTGTCCTTGAGCTGAAATCATGATTTTGAGAAATTGCTGATCTTCACTCCTCCAAATTGCCAGATTCTCTCCTGTAGGTATAAAAACAGCTTTCTCTGCTTCTGTCATCATTTCTCCTATATGCTTCTGCTCATATTCTTCAGAAATCAACAAGGTGACATGTGGCACACTCTTCTCGATCTCAAATTCTTTATCCAGATAATCATCTGTGTTTATCTTCATAGCTGCTCCTTGTGGTCCTAAAATTATGCAACTTGAACTAAGTTGGACTTTCTTTGGTTGATGATTCAACCATTCCTCTGAGTTTGATTGGGCAGCATTCTTGAAATACTTGAGCATACAATGAAATGGATATTCCGGAAGCCTCGCATCTGGCATGTTTGCAACAATAAATTTTTCCCACAATTTAGCTGGTTCCAAAAAATCTGCACTGAGATTTCCAATCCAGAAGACTGAAGAAGCTTCGGTCTCCATTGTCATCAATAATTGGTGAGCAATTTCTTTAGGTACTTCCACCAAACAGCCGTCTGGTGTGCATTTTATTGTGCAGTTCAATCTACACAAAGCATCTCTTCCCAACAATGCAATTGGTGTATGTTCTGATACCAATATGGGTATTGTAGTTTTCTGATTTTTATAGCAGAGCTCAATTGGTTCCGTTAGAGGAATCAGCTGTTTCACTCCCTCAAACCCGATTGTCCGAATCAGTTGATTGGACATGGGGAGATGTATAGCATCTTCAGGCCGAATACAGGTGAACGCAGCTCCACTATCCACCATCACTTCCAAAGGACGGTTATTTACTTTCACCTTAATTGTTGGATCTCTTTCCGGCCCTAATGCTACCAGCTGACACCCCCCTTTCGGATCTTCTGGGCACCTCTAGAATCCTGGTTCCGGACCCTTGTAAGGGTTAACCGGTCCTCCATATGGCCTCGTCTGGCCCCTGTAATCTCCTCTGTAGTTTCCTCTGAAATTTCCTCTTGATTTATTACAATCACGGGCAAAGTGTCCATCCTGTCCACAACTGTAACACACTTCTGAGGATTGTTGAGAGTATGGGTTATATCTTCCTCCTCTTCCTCTTCCTACACCCCCTCGTCCTCTTGCTCTTCCTCTCCAGTTCTGTGTCTGTCCAGAAACTGGCTGTGCATATGAAACCACTGGAACCACGAATGGTGGTTGAGGCATCTGGGGTTGGAATTGGCTTGACTGAAGTTGTGGCGGTGATTGTTGATTCTGTGGGCACTGGTTTTGCAAAACCACGGCCTGCTTCTTCTCCTTCCTCTTATTGTCCACCAGTTGTATTTGATTGAGTTTTCTAAGAGTCTCTCGGTCCTGTTCTTTCTGCTCATGTTCCTTTTTCCTATATAACTCCACCTGATGGGCTATTTGATCTGTATACACACTTGTTGTCATACTTCCAAGTCCCACTACTTCCGCCAATTTGCTTCTTACCGGAACAGGCAATCCCTTCTGTATTTTGGTTCGCAAAACTGACTTTTCCAGTTGACTCACCTCTGGATCATTTCCTGTAATATTTCTCCACACTTGGTGGGCTCTTGAGACATACGCTCTTGGATTTTCTTCTTGTCCCAATGGCTCAATCAAGATATTGTCTGGATTCACATTTGTTGGATACTCATCTCTCAGCGCTCTCCACAGACGACCTCTACTTGCGGCAAACAACTCAGGATCATATACAGAAGTCCCCACATATCGATTGAGTCCTGCTCTCTGGAAGATTCCTCCCATAGCTGGAATCCCAACAAGATTAGCCAAAAGTCTCTTGATATCTCCTATGGCAAACTGTGTTCCTGTCGACATTTCTTCCAACTTTGCAATCCAAGGATGTGCTCCCTCTTGAAGAGTAGGCAACTTATCAAGAATGTCTGACATATCAGTGTTCTGCAAGGGCTTGTACTCCAAATTCTGTCCTCGAATGAACACCGGCAGCATCTTCTCGCTTACCTTTCCCTTTCTTGAGCGCAATGTATATTTCTTCTCCACTTTTCGGGATCCTTTCTTCCGCAATTCTTCCCTCCTTGTTTTCAGCTTCTCAAATTGCTTTTCCAGTTCTTTTATGTCTTCTAGTTTAGTAGATCTCTCCAAGTATAGCTCACATCGATCCATATCTCTTTCAACTTCTTCTAACTCAGCTGTAGTAGAACATGATCCCGTAGCTCCTCTGATCTCCTCTTCTCCATCACTCTCATCTCCATTTTCACTTTCGTCAGAGGTCTGATCTCTTATAGCTTGTTGTTTCTTCCATTTTTCTTCTCCTCTCCTTTCCGCTCTAGCCAGCACCCTTCTGATTGCAGGGGCATATCCTCCCATGATCTCCTCTTCTTCACTCTGATCACCATCGTCATCATCCTTTGTCTGGCTAAACCTCACTCTGCCCTTGGTTTCCAGATGTTTCAATTTCTTCTTACTTTTGGAGTTTGGAGTCATTTTTATAGTCGTTTCTGCTTGTCCTATCTCTATTATTAGGTCATCTTCATCTCTGATGCAGTAGTCACCCTTCTGACTGATCACTGGAAGCTGGGGATAGATGTCCTTAAACTCCGCTTCCTCCTCATAAGGTGGAGGTCTTTTCACTGATTCCGTATGCGAGAAAGGTGTATTAACTTCTGCCATTAATTTTTCTGTTATTTTCTCCTTTTTTGCCATTTCCTCTACACTTTGGTCTCTTTTATCTTTTGTAGCCTTCATCAGTTTCTGTCCCTCATTCTCAAACAACTTAAGCGTACCCAACTCTTTTTGTCTCTTTATTCTACGTTTTTTGCCTTTTTTCCCCTTCTTTTGATCTGCCTTGTACGTAGACACAAGCACTTGGATTATTTTAATAACATCCGGGTTAAGAGTCCCCTCTACTGGCCATGGCTGTTCAATATCCGGCCAGCGTTTGTGCCATTTTCCTGACAACTTAGCGATATCATTAACTAAAGGATTGTTCTTTTGTACTACATCAACCGGAGTGATTATTTTCTGATTGTTAATGCCCTTTTTCCTGTCTTTTTTCCACATCGTAGCAACTCTTCTGTATTCCTTTATTGTAAATTATTAGTTGTATATAAAAACTACCAATTGTTAAACTAAGAATACTTTAGACTATAGAGCTTATCTTTACCCTCCTTCCTTTTATTTATTTTTAGTTTATTCTATTTTGATTTTTACTTGTCTATTTGTTTTTGATAAACGGCGGGTGTCCCACATCCAATATAGAAAGGTAAAGGAACCAGCCAACTTCAAAGCAATCCAAAAAACACTTATTACTCAGCAATACTACAGCACCAACACAATAGTATTCAATTACTCAGGTAATCAAAAAGAAGAACAGATGTCCGATAAAGAAGAGAAAGTTCAATCCTATGTAACTAAAAAGATCCCACACTACTATGTAGTAAATCAATAACCCAATAAACCCTCAATGGCCTTAATTTACCAAATAATCTCAACACTGAATGTCCAACGTAGCTCCAAACAAAGCAACCCATACACATGGAAAATTCCCATGTATAATTCTCGAATGCATTAATTGATCAGTCTGTTGCCAAGTCTCTTGTCAAATTGTCACAATATGGAATATCTTATGCATAAACTTATACAGACAGATGTAATATCTTCTGTAGAGTAATGTAGCTACAATATCCCATAAGAAAAAGCAACCCAAATATGCATCAGCAATGATAACTGTAAATGAGCATACACATCAAATCAGATCCAGGACTGCCCACGTTGTCGTGTGACGCACCGGCCAGCACCTCCTCTCTGTCTCTCTCCCCTTCTTCTCGTTTCTCACCCCACAGGAGGAAAAAGGAAAGAAACAAACAACAATTCTTAATCTTTTTATCTCACCAGATCATTCACCATAAAATGTAAGTGTTAATTTATTTAAGTAATCACAATTGTTATGAAATACTAATTTAAAGACTCTAGATTAAAAATCATAATTAGTCTCATTCATATTCCTATTTATAAAGGACAATACACATTATTCTACATTTCTGTAAATATATCAGTGTTAACCAGCTACTTTCAACTATAGTCCTTTTTCCAGATTTTTAAACCAAAACAGCAAAAGATTGCAAAACATTAACACAGGTTAGACTATGCAGTTAGAAATCAGCAAGACACCATGCAGATCATTACAACACAAACTCTTTCCCCGTTAGCCATGTAAAATTACAGGAAACAGTAAAACATTAGCATAGCTACACACCAAATAGCATCCACATTTAGTATATGAAACCATGCAAACATCAAAACACAGCTAAGCAACACAGACCTAACCATCTCCTAGCACCACTCAAAGGTGCATAACAGTAATAAAAATAAGAGTAAAAATGAAATAAGCTACATCACTCGTGAAGGATGCGTTAATACAGCACCAGTTAATAAGATGATAAAGAATAATTAACAGATTTATGAATAATCAATCTACTTAACTCAAAAACCGTTTTAATCATTGCAATAATATTTCCCTTTTTTTTATCGATCAGCATAACTCTTATCTATAAATTTAATAGATCTCAATCAGATAATTTCATAATTAAGCAATTGCCACTTTAATTTTACTAGGCTGCATTCAACCCCCCTTTCTCCTTTCGCCACTCCATCTCTGTACTCAAGTGCAGGCAAGGAGTGGCCTAAACTTTCTGTGAAGACTTGAATTCCTAAAATTCCTAGACATGCGCAGTTCATACACCAGTGTGATTCTGTTGGGAGCAGAGCTCCACAGCATTGAAGCACACAACTTGACCAAGGAAAATAACTAAAGACTAATTCAAGTCCACTTCGACATAGAATCCCATAATCTTACCCGTTTCTAAACGGCAGATATTGCAAACAACAATACACTACCATAAAACAAGTTAAACAATCACAAAAAGTCAAAGAAAACTTAACGCTCTCAGCAAACAGACCAGCTGTCTCTCCGTTTTTCCTTCACCAGACCACATTTATAAAATAACAACATCCCGGGACAAAATGAACAAACCAACACAACACATAGAACACAGATCCTACTTATGAAGCTTCCTAGTTTTACTATAGTCTAGTCTATTTTCACGTCCTTCGAAGGGGGCTCATAAGTTTTTAGCAATTTTTGAAAACGTTCTCCTTCGAAGAAGACTCATAGGCTAGATCGTTTACACAAAAGTCCTCCTATAGGGGCTCATATCAATTTATGTCTTTTACCTATTTAACAAAGTCCACCCAAAAAAGGCTCATACATTTTAACACTTTTGAAAACGTTCTCTTGAAAAAGAGACTCATATTTTAGTCATAATGAACAGAATATTTCACATATATCTAATATAGGATATCCTTATCACGCATACACAGCCTATCACATACAGCAGAAACACCACTGTTCACACACACACACACACACCGCTGTTCACACACACCCTCTCTCATACACACAAAAGTCGACATCATTCATGCATGTAATTCCTAAAAAGAGCTTGCTTTCCGCCGTTTTGTTTTTTTTTTTGTCTTTTTTTTTGTTTTGTTATTTTGCTACCTTAGGCATAGACGTCCAATAGCAGGCCTACCTCGAACATTATTCGTCAACAATGAACCGATTGGCAAATCTACCATTGAACTGTTAGTCTACACCTCAGTTCTCCGAACTGGCTCAAACTTTTCATCTAATAAAAGTTTAAGTCTACGGCCCATCCTGTGATCGCCTTTTTTCAAAGGGCTTTTTATGTCAGATTAACGGCGTTATCCTTTATTCTTTGTTTTTGTTGGTTTCTCTTTATTGTTACTGTTCTTTTCTGTATTCTTTTATTTTCTCTTATTGCCTTTTATCTTCTCCTTATTACTTCTTGTTTTTATTTTCTCTTGTTTCCTTTTTCTTTCTTTACGTTGTTTAAGCCAAATTGCCCTGGCCAGGGTTATCAACTGTTTTTTTTTTTTCTTTAATCCAATTCGCCTATTCCTTAAAATCTTTTCACATTATCTATGTGAATATTCCTTAATTCCTTACTTTTTTCTTTTCTCTATGTCTTTAACTCCCTTAAGCCTTTGCTTAATTTTCTCCTCTTATTCCTTTTATTTCTCTGTCTTCCCTCATTACGCCCACACTAAGGCTTATCTCACTCCCCCCTTTTTTTTTTTTTTTTAATACACCCCAACGCAAAAAAAATTTACAACAAAGTTCCAGCCCACACAACAACACACACAGCACAGCAGCTGCACACACAGGTTTCAAACATTACAATGCGGCCCATCACACACACACACACGCGGCTCCCATGAACGACTGCCACCCCAAAAAATGTGAGGAACACTCACCCTAGTAAGCCGGCCTTTGAAGCAGAAGTCGCACACTGAAGCCCCGCAAGCGATGCGCCTGGGGCCGTCAAGGCCGAAGTTCGTGACGCCAAGAATTTGTGGTATATTTCAGTTGCAGCACTGTGTTGTTGTTGTATGGAGAAGGAACTTCGTAGACACTGATCTTGATTATAAAAAGGTTTATTACAAGCAAAGATTCAGCATCAATTTAACAGACCCATGGATATCTGGAGAGACGACCAGCCCAATCTTCAAATTCTGTCGCTCTAACTTTCCTTTGTTAACACAGGGTATATATTCCATGCATAGGGCGTAATGTGAGAGTGCATAGTTCGACACAGAATTAGCCAATCAGTGCCTGTTATCTGGCACAATTCCAAAAAAGGTCTCTTCTGTCTTGGGGGACCTCTACTCATGTTAACAGTTTCCAGATGTTCTCAGTACATGTAGAGTAAGGTTCATACATCCTCCTTATACCAAAAACTTAGATCACAATGGTAAATAGTCAGATACCACACCAGTAAACCAGAGCACGCTTTTTCCCCCATCCTGGAATGTTGTGTGGACTAGCCGGTCTGGCTAGTCCACACAACATTCCAGGATTCCGCCTCCGCCGCGCTGTGGAGGAAGGTCTGGCAATGCGAGACTAACTTCATACTGACCTTTAGAAGATCCTTTCCTAAAGGGCTTGATGTGATGGGGGAGAGAAGAGACGGCCCTCTTTCCATGCAACAATGTATTAAAGTGTTTTTCTGGAACTAATATGAGGCTTCTGCCGTCATAGTTAGATACATTTAATAGGTCTCTTCCAAAGTAACAGCCTTTCTTAGTTCAAAATTATTTCTTGTGGACAGTGTTTTCCTAACCCTAACCCTAACCCCCTTTGAAAGATTACCACTGTATTTGACTAATTTGGATTTCTGAAGCATCATATCAGCTTCAGATAATCTTTTTGAGTACACTCTCTTAAAGATGGGACTGTGGATTTTATTCCTCATCAGTTACATTGAAAGATTGTTAGGGAGGGATTTCTTAATGGCCACCGTTTCAATGATTATTGTTTTTAACACAGATGTTAAAGAAAACCCATTCATGCCATACATCTCTGATTGTAGCTAGTTTGTCTCTTTCACGTCAACCAGCTCTGGTGTTGTGGAACAGCCGAGATTTCACATGAAATGACTCCAGAGACATTGTTGCTCGAAAGATCCGGATCGTCAATAACATTGTCTTCCGTCTCTGAAAGATCCTCTGACTCTGAAACCTCTTCCTCTAGATCACTATTACCATCAAAAATCTGTGCTAAAGAAATTATAAACATTGATGATGTTACGGGTCAAAGAATCAGGTAAAACCAATAAAAAGTTTATTTTACATTATATGAACATTTAGAAAGGAGAAATGCAATACATTTTTTATTCCAAAACTATATTTAGCAATTATTTAGTGAACAATTTTCCTCATCAAAAACATTTTTTTTCATGGAACTTCCCATTTTCTCAAAATATTCTCTTCACATTTCCATTACTCTCCACATGATGGGCAGAATGTAACTGTGTGCTTTCTGCAGATGTAACTCTTGCATTTCACATGAGGTGCTTGTTTTACACTTGCATATTCCATGCATAGCTAGATTTGGCATCATAGGATGCCCATATTTTGATGTCATACTTGGCAGGCTTGTTGGGCATGTACTGTCGGAAGGGACAGCGCCCCCTGAATTGAACAAGGCTTTCGTCTACAGCAGGGGTGTCAAACTCATTTTCACTAAGGGCCACACTGGAAAAAGAGAATCACACCAAGGGCCAGACATGTAAAGTTTATGACGTGCCTTTGTTACTGCATGTCACTTATTCTTTTTTTTTTAACATTTTGGTAGCTTTTTTCCTAATTTTTGTTGTTTTCTTTCCGACTTTTTTGTGGCTTTCTCAGACATTTGTCACCTTTTTGTAAATTTGTTGCTTTTTCCGACATTTTTTGTATGCTTTTTGTCGCATTTTTGTTGACATGAAGCCCTACAAAAGTCATCAAAAGAGTTCCTTAGCCATAGAATTTAGCAAATCAAGCAGAACAATGATGATGTGTTTCACAGCCTGAATATAAAAACTCTCTGCTTCTGGGGGAATTTCTGAGGCTCCGAGTCGGCAAATCTGCCATATATCTGCTTTGAATAGCTATGTTTCCATCCACACATTTTTATCTGAATTAAGTGATATTGAATGAAAAATGCCTTATGGAAACATTAAAATTTGATTGAATTTCATGACTATCGTCTCAAAGGAAATACGTTCGGTCTCATCGGATTTTATCTTGATCGATATACGGCTTATGCGATAAACACTGATGGAAACGTTATTTGCCGAATAAAAGTGAATTGCGATTAAGGTTTAGGTCATTTTATGGTTGCAACCTGCCACAAAACAAAGAAGAAGTTTTAGTTCATTTCCGCCCAGTATTTCCGCTCTGTTTGCACACATGGCGGGTGTCAACAAAGACAGATGTAAGTGGACGAACGAGGAAACGAGAGACTTTTTGTTGTCGTCGGGCATTGACGTGCATCTGCATCTGCATCATCATAGCAATGTGTTGATAGCGTCATTGTTTTCTTATTATAGCTTGATATGTTGCTATCAGCTGGCACATAAGCACTATTACAACTTGTGCAATATTGATCATTTGTTGGTAGAGGGCGTGATCCATTTTGTCTAGCAAAACTTTGGTCGCAAATGTTTGCTTGAATGTTGTGCGATTCAGTGCAAAAATGAATGGAAACACTTTAAAATGTCTCAAATCAATTCGCTATACCAATTTGACCGCAAAACAGCATGTGACGTCATTATGCACAGGTTTTTATTCGCTTTAAAGACGTTGGATGGAAACACACTTTGACCAGCTTTATTCGCATGAGTTTTTTTACCTAACTTCAGATAACTCGATTGACAAGTGGATGGAAACTTAGCTAGTGTCAGGTAATTGCAGTTTAAAAAACACTTTCTTGTGTTTTTGGTTTGGCACACAACTAGGAGGGCCAAGATTTATTGTGAACCCAAATTGATATATGGGCCGGTTCTAAATCTGCAAGGGGCCGGATTTGGCCCACGGGCCTTGAGTTTGACACATGTGGTCTACAGTGACATGGGGACCAGGATTGTACAAGACAGGTAAAATACCGACCCATTTATCCCATACATCTCTGATTGTAGCTAGTTTGTCTCTTTCACGTCAACCAGCTCTGGTGTTGTGGAACAGCCGAGATTTCACATGAAATGACTCCAGAGACATTGTTGCTCGAAAGATCCGGATCGTCAATAACATTGTCTTCCGTCTCTGAAAGATCCTCTGACTCTGAAACCTCTTCCTCTAGATCACTATTACCATCAAAAATCTGTGCTAAAACTTCTTCATTTGCAAATCTTCTGGAGCTCATTTTGTAGTGTGCGTGTCAAAGAGATGACATTACAACAGTGAAGAGGACAAGCGTGAGAAAGCTCCTCCTCCTTTACACACTCACCTGGTTCTAAATGGCTGTTGAAAGTCAGTCAAATTGTAAATAAATCAAAATAAAGGGCATCAAAGAGAGATATTCATTTTGGGTCTTAACAACTACCTACCCACATCAAAGTGAAGGAAATGTCATAAAATTTCATGAAAAAAAGATAGGTTAACCAGTATTTTGGTCAACACAAAAATGGAAATAGGTCAAATTGACCCTTAACATAATACGACGGTTAAGCTTGGGAATCTAAATTTAGATTATCCATTTTACAGCCATTGAAAGATTAGTCGATGTTTAAATTTAATTGTGTAATTAAAGATTAGGGTTAGGTTACATGATCTGCAGACGTGAACAATGCAGGTTTTTTTTCACATGATAGGTGCTAATCAACTTTGATCTGACTCAAAGGTGTTACCAGAAGAAACACCTGCAGAAATTAAACCTAAAACTTCCTTTGCAGAAATCTTTTCTACTAATGCCAGTAAACGCTCTGAATGTGTCTGTTTCCTGAAAATACTTCCTGAATCTTACTTAGTCAAGATGATAACCAACATGTAGATTTTCACCTAATATAGTTAAATATTACCAGGAACTAAGAACCAAACTTCAAGGAAATTTCTTTTCCATTGCATACATGTCCATACTTCAAGTTTTTTCAAAAACACAAGACACAAAGTAGTCCCTGTTCTTAGGCTTCAAACAAGTTGAGTATTTTAAGTAGGATTCAAACCAGTTTAGCTGTTGAAAAAAGACTTTCCAATTATTTATTAAAAAACGGGAGGTTTTATATGGGTTTATAATTGTTCATTAGTGACGGGTCTGAAGTAAGTGGGTTGGTGACTGCAGTTTTCAGGGTCTGTGTGAAGACACATAAGTTAGGAGACTAACATTAACAAAAAACTGTTGGCAGAATATCATGGCAACATGAGGAATATTTCAGATGTTGTGTAATGTCCTCTAGGTTTTCATGGTTGATAAAATGATAACATGGTATTAGAATTTGTTTTTCGTGGACGCATGGACAAGATTTAATGTAAAAGAAAATTTTGCAACTGAACAAAGTCACGGTTTGTCGTGTTTGTCTTATGCCCAGTTTACACGTACATTCGCCTCTAAACCTCTAAAACCTCCGGCCAGAGTGGAGATTTGGGAAATCTTTGTTTGCAAGTTTGCATGTAAACTGAGACAAACGGAGGTTTAGGCAGTCGAGAGAGAGAAAAAGGAAGTGATTTGTTGCTGTTGTTGCTATTTTCGGGATTTTGATTGGCTAACGTGGACTTGAGCTTCTCGTTACACTGCCACCTACAGGTTTGGCATGCTCTTGACGGCATTGACAGCATATATACACGGGTATATGTAAACAAACACTTTTCTGAAAACTGACAGCTGTGCACGATGTTATTTTTGAAAACGGAGAGGTTGAAATGTCACGTGTAAACGTAGCATTAGTACCACTTAGTTTTGTGTGAAACTGCTTAGTGCACTACATATCTCATTGCACAATATGTCATCTTACTTGCTGCTTGGCTGGTCGCTTGCTAGCACATTAACTAATTTCCACAACACATGTAACGATATCTTACCTGACGTGTTTTATCTAGCATCTTTTTATCAGCCAGGAAGTGGAAAAATAAGCAAGATGGGCTGCTTGTGTGCGTTACATCTCGGTACGAAACACAGGCATCGTAGCATTGCGTCATTTATGCATCTATGTATTTTACTTCAACAATTTTAAGTTTCTTGACATGCAAAATTGTAATTGTAATTAATGGCTCAATTGTAACAGGATCAAATAATTATTTGTTGCTACCCAGTCACTACTGTACATATTTCTTCCGAAATATGGCTCCATTGTGGTCCACCGGTTAATTATTGTACTAGTGGGAACAATGCAGCTGGTTGTGGAAATACAAACAGCAATAGTAAACGGCTATTGCAGTCTGTATTATCATTTTGGACACTGATTTTAATTTTAAATGTACGTCCTCACTACGCACTAAATTAATGGTTTAATTCTAGCTGGAGGCCTTTGTTGCATTTCATTCCCTCTCTTTTTTTCTCCCCTTCTTTCATGTCGCCTCTCAATTGTCACTTATTGAATATAGGCAGACATGCTATGAAAAAGTTTTTTAAAATGGATTAATTGAAAATGATGTAATCGGTGACATTGTTATTTTTATTATTATTTTGGGACACAAACATTGCACAACATCAGTGAAATTCATTGTTTGCACTGTGAGCTTAATACATACAGCAACAGGAAATGTATGTATTTCACCCTTATTATAAACATAACTGCATAATTGATGTTGTAACATTGTGAGCTACAAATGGATTTTTTATTGTAACATTTGCCAAGAAAACCACAGTTATACACATAGGCTACACAACCAGCAATACACACACTTTCACTCAGTCATTCACATATGATTCATATAGTGTTTCTTGTGGAAATGGAAATGGGGGGAGCTGAAGAAGCCTATCTTGTAGGGAACAAGTCATGATGAGGCTCTCTGAAGCAGAGAAATATGGTACGAGACAATCACACCATAGTGCTTTTCACTCTGTCGAAGATCTGTTGGACCTTTACTGCAGTGACACATCCTTCCCTCACAATGGTGATGGTCCCTGTGGAAAGAGTGAGATGGGCTTGAGTTAGAAAGTTCCTGTGAAAACACAAAAAAGAGAGAAAGTATTGAGAATATTTTTGCAATTCACCTTCATCAATCTTCAGGCAGTTAACCACAGTGGAAGCAACAACTTCATTTGAGTCTCCGTCACACAGAACCCCTTGGATCTTGTGTCCCAGTCGACTGCAGCAAAAAGAGATGGTATGATAGGAGAGAGTGTGAGTGAATGTGAATTCATTAGCAATATACTGTGATGACATGGTATGTAGTGGGTCAGTTCTGTGAAGAGACACTTACTTGATGACCATGGTGTGGTGGGTGCTGTCTGGCTCTCCGCTGGGATTGGCTGACGTGATAGCAAGGGGTCCGGTGATGTCACATAGGTGGCCCGTCACCGTGTGGTTAGGGACGCGGATCATGATGCTATCCTTGGTGCCAACACGGTCATAAGCTGGTCCCACTCCTACACAGGATAAATTAAAACTGAGCTGAATACTGATGATTAATATTAATAAACTGGAAAAAGTTGTAAACTGAACCTTTTAGTTAAAGTTAACATTTAAACTGAACAGTTTACCTAGTTTGAACAGCCAGTCTCCTTTGCTGACGATGCAGCTGATGCCGCCTGGATACACATTCCTCATAAACTCCCAGAGCAGAGGGCTGAAGGGAGGCTTGGCTGCCACCAGCTGCTCCACGTTAGAGATGCAAATGCAGATGGGCTTCTCTGCTGGTCTGTCCTGGACGAGGTCACAGATAACAGGTTGATGAAGACAAAATGTTGAAATTGGATAAAATGATCTGTGTTATATCAAACTTCCAAATGATACAAACTACCAGTATGTATTTCATTCTTACTTTAATATTGTAGATTTTCTCTATAGCTTGAGGATTCTTGCAGGAGGCAGCCAGGGCATACACAGTGTCTGTGGGAATACCACACACTCCTCCTTCTTTCAGTAGGCCAGCGATCTTCAGGAGACCACTGGTGAGTCGGGAATTAGCCACAGGACAGGGAACCTCCGGAGCAGATTCCTGCTTCACTTTCTCCTGAGACAGGCCACAGAGGGAGGGACATTTTTTTTTTTTTTTAAATGAACAGGATCAAATATGACAGACCACTGTAGAATTAGCAGAAGAATGCAAAAGGAGATTTTAATTGGTTACCTTTCTTAAGGGAGGGCCCATAGGTAGCAGTCTTTGTGAGAAGATACAGTTCACCAGTGACGCCAGAGCTCCATATATACAAATTATTGAAAGTAGTGCAAGCATGGCAACTGTAAAGAAAATGTCAGAATGTTTCAATATATCAAGTTTTTACTGATATGATTTTCATTTTCGTTTATTTCTATTTTAAAACATAAATGCGATCAGAATGAGGCTTTGTCCATACTTACTTTCAAGCTCATAAGGCAGTCGCTGCAGAGTGGAAAGCAGGAAACAGACCAGAACAACCTCCATGACTGCTGTTAGAAACAGCAAAACCAGGTTCCTGTCGGCAGCTGACATAGACAAAGGAAGGATCAAAACAAGCTAAAAAACAAACTAATTAATTAAGTCTTCTATTAAAAGATCCTGTTGACCTTACCAATCAGCATAAGGAAAGCATTAATGACCAAGAGAGCAATGGCTCCAGCTGTAAAACCGTAAGCTTCCTCTGTGAAAAGCTGAAGGATGTCACCTAGAAAATAAAACTTGGGATCAGAATTTTGTGTAAATCAGTGAGATCATGTCTTCATTTTAATACATGTTTGTTCTGACATACCTGCAAACCTAAACCAGGTCCAGGTTGCCCATACTGCTACATAGATGGATGAGATGACTGAACCAAAACGGCCACCTCCTGTGATTTGCAGTCGGCTGACATAGACCTGGATGATGGCTCCAGAGATGAGGACCCAAGGGATAGTCAGATGAAGAAAGGTAGGATTCATCCTGGATGAACTTGCATGAAGAGCTGAGAGAGCTGCAACCCCATTTGAAAGGTAGAACAGGGCGTCTGAACCCTGGTCAGTTTGAGGTAGGGGCTCTGGGTCCCCCTGCTCGGCCCTGCAGCACTTCAAAGCCTTCTTCAACTGGTCAGAGGCGATGGGCTGTGGTCCTACAGGGATTAGAGACTTCTCTGCTATGGCGTTGATGAGACGCGAGAAAGTGCCATACAGGGAGGCTGTGGTGAACAGGGAGCAGGCTACACCAAAGAAGATGTAGTATCCCTGGAGAGGAATCTGGGGGATTGTTGAGAGTGTAAGCAGGAGAAACAACATGTTGTGGATCAGCTCTAGGACATCTGTGTTCAGGCTTCCCACACAGAGCACCACGCCTGCCATCACAAAGAACCAATTTCCCACCATTGTTACCCTACCTGAGGCCACATTAATGTTCTCCGCAACCAGAGCAGATACCACAAATTCATCCCAAGCTTTGATCAGCCAATATGTGGCATGAAGACCAAACTTAGTGGTGTGGTAGCAGTCTTGGCGCAGATGGGCATAGTAGCTGGAGAACAGCTGGGCAACTGTGATGATTGAGACCCATGCAGCTCCTAAGCCAAAGGACTTCATGTACCCAAAGCTGTAGAAAGCAAAGATGAAGGAGGCAACAGTGTCACAGAAGAAACCCAAGGGCATGGGCTCTGCATATTTTGTGTTTTTCTTCTTCTCCTGGCCAATGCTCTGGGCGCTTGCTGAGTTGGGGGTACCTAGCAGAAGAACATTAAAAAGGGGGGTACCGAAGCCTTTGAGGACTAGACGTTGAGTCAGACCTTTTACGAGCAGTGCAGCTGAACCATAGATGGCAAAAATCAGAATGAGCAACTCCAGAACCCCAGAGACCACGAGAGCCCAGGAGCTTGCTACCAGACCCACTGCTTCAAAAACTAAGGTGGCTGTGATGGCCCCAAAAACAAAAGGCATGATGTAATTGACCGTGGCAGAGCAGAAGGCTAGGAGAAAGGACAGAAGGATATAAGGGACCAGACCAGCGATTGCTGACTCTTTTATGGACAGCAAAAAATGGCTAACTGGAATCTCTGTGGTGGCATTCAGAGACATATTGCTCATCATGTTTGTGGACAGGGACAAATTGTTCATCATCTGATGTGGCATTGATGCTGTTGCAGGAGTTTCAGCTAAGGCACCAAAGTAGATTCGGGTGGCACCATAACTGCCCCAAAGAGCAGCATAGCCAATGAACGCAGTGCCACTCAGATGATCGTATCTTCTAAAGGAAATCAGTCCAGCCACCAGTTGGCATATACCACCAATCAAAATGAGATGAACACCTATAAAAAACATGGAATTGAAATTACTAAGACATTTTTATATTATTTTTTCATAATATAATTTTCGCAGATTTCGCAGATTTACTCAGGTTTACCTGCAAGTATGTTTTCCACCCCGACTGGTGCATTGCCAGTGTGTGCTGTATTGAAGTTCTGTAGCAGTACAAGGAATGCACTTATCCCATTGGATAACATGCCTAACACTCCTGGTTCACCATAGAAACTGGCTGGAAACCCATCTGATGTTGCCATCCTGTCTTTGTTGTCAAGCTGCAGTTTCACTGAAACAATGAAACAAATGACACAGACAACATATCCATGAATGTATGTACGTTTTCCATTAAGTAAGTATAATGTGCAATATCAAATGCAGAAATCACCCCCAAAATCTAAGAATACAACAGTATCACCGAACAGTGTCACTGTGTTGCTCAAATATGGATGCAAACTAAAATCACAGAGAGAGAGAGAGAGAGAGGTCACTGTTGTGTGTGGTCGGAAAGTACAACATGGCTGTTTGCACAGCATTTTACTTTTTTTCTTTTTAAAGACTAAAAGCTAATTCCATTTAAAAAAAAATAATAATAAAAAAAAAAATAATATATATATATATATACTGTAAAGCACATATGATAAACTGTGAGAAAACAAAGTCAAATGGAAAGTCCTACTATCTTGTTTCTGTCTTCTCTCCCTAAATAGAGAGAGTCTTTAGCCCTGCCCTGTCATAAGTAGGCTGACCCACTGTAGCAAGAGACACTGCTGTATTAACCAATCCTGCTCTAATGTCTGGATAGCAGCAGGTGCCAGCCAGGGGTTTCGGACTGGGGGTGGAAAGGGGACTGAGTACCCAGGGTCCTTATGTGAGGAGGGCCCAAAAATATGCTTAAATAAATAGCTGTGGATGCATGGAGGGGTCCGTAGAGTATAACTTTTTACAGGGCCCAGAATTTTGTTATACGCCCCTGGTTCCAGCATAAGTGAGCAATTTATTTCTAACAAACAGACTGGTATTTACTGACATTTACCCAAAAGACACTACTGGGTTTGATGATGTCATTTAAATGTTTTCAGAGTTGTAATGGTATTCTCTTTTTTCACAACTAAAGCAGTTTTCTAGCTAGTAATACAGCAAATGGCAAAAAAGTCTTACCTGGTGAAGACGCTCAGACAGATGAACTGTTGAGTTGTTCTGAAGCAGGAATAAACGTTTGTCATAAATAAGGCCTCCCTGTGTGTAGGAGGAGTTCATGAAAATCCCCCACATTCTGCTTCCTCCTTCCTCCTCCTCTTCTGAGGATTGTGATGCTGGTCATGACGATGATGATGGTGGTTAACGTGGAAATTTAAATTTAATCTGATAAGGTTTTGTTTAGGATATGCCTTTGTTGCCAGCCCTGCCCTGTTCCTCCCAGGCCAGTGTCATAGCCTTGGACTATATAAGCAGGTCTCAATCCAAAAAGCACCACCATCCTTTCAACAACCTGTTGACTGCAAACCTACTGCATCTGAGAGAAAGAAAAAAGAAGAGCAACAACTGACTGAAGCTATGATCTCCAAATTACAGGTAAAGATATAAAATATTTTTACAGGACTATTTCTGATTAATAGGGATCTACTGTAATCATGAATTTTGTTCAGCCTTAAGTAAGTCAAATACATTGCTAGGTATGCCTAAAACTGTTCAACTTTATCCAGTCTAGGATTTAATACAAAACTCTAAAATCACAATATAGTTTTAACGATGTAGGTGTTTTTTTAGAAGATGGTAGGGGACAATTTAACAGAGCTCTTGTTAAATGTTGCGCAAATTATTACACATACTGTACCACACCTGTAACAGTATACAATAGCTCTTTTAAAGGGGCACACAGGCTCAGTTTTCACTTAAGTGATGCAAATATCCACTAAAGGGTTAATTTAATTAGATCTGAGTCTGACAAAGAAAAGGCAGAAAATATATCTGTGTTTAGGATCTGTAATTAATCTGTAAGAAAATAACACATAATTATAATACAATTAAGTCACACTTAGTGGTTTACAGGTGCCAGTAAAGATATTCTGTACTCTGTCCTACAGAAAACCATTAGACCAGTGTGGGCTGTTAGAGGACTGCATAAATCTGCAGTGGAAGGTAAACTTAACTCTGTTCTTTTGTTCTACTACAAGAAGACATTTCTCTATGGTGCAGCCATTCCAAACAGCATTTTTACTTTTAGACAACTAAAACTAAATATTTCTCTTTTATCTACTCCTTATCTCGTTCTTTATTTGTGCAAACACCATTTTTTGCTCTTTCCCCCTGCAGTCTTGAAGCGCCCGGCCCCTGAGGACACAGTCACAGCCAGCTTTGGGAAGTTCATCAGTGAAGTAAAGCCCCAGCACTTGTCCTCTGTGGTGCTCCACCGCAGCAAAAGGATGGTGTTGGACAGCATTGGAGTTGGTGTGATTGGCAGCACAACAGATGTGTTTGAGCTGGCTCTGCAGCACTGCCAGGTGAGGAAGATGGGAAAGAAATAACTCTAAGGTCTTATCTATAAATTGCTTGACCTTATGCAAACAATAGTCATAAGTCAGTGCAACAGCTGTGTGTGGACAGATGAGGTGAGTCAAAAAAATAAATAAAAAAATCACAGGTTACTATTATGCTCAATTGCGTCTTGGAACAGGCAGGGTTTTAATGTCTGGTGACTTTTTTCTCCAAGTTTCTGTGTTTGACATATGACTTACAAAGAAACATATTCAGCGTCAACTGAAGAGTTATATGCCGGAGCTTTTTAAAGTAAAGTTCACTTTAAATATGTGACAACACAATCTGTGACTGTAAACTCTTACTATTAAAAATGTCCTTGTGACAACTCCCTGTGTTTACCTGACTCCGTCTTTTCCCCTTCAGCACATGTATGCTCCTGATGACATCAGCTCTGTGTACGGACGCAGGGGCACCAGGCTCTCCCCGACACTGGCAGCTTTCGTCAATGGAGTGGCTGTGAGTATAAATGGGTGGGACAGATGGGTCTCCATTGTCCCCAGTGCACCTCAGATGCACCTAACCCATTACCACAAGCAAACTACAGATATTTTATACTCAGCTATGGTACCATCTGCTAACACTAAATTGACCCCACATTTCCAGCATAATGTCTGTAAACATTGCTGGCCTCCTTCGTAAAGAAACCATCAGGATGTCAAGCTAATTTCTGCCACATGTATTTGCCTCCAGTGGATGAAGCAATGTTATGGCAATTAAAGGTATTTTAAAATAAAATACAATGGCCAAAGTGAATGTTAACTGAGAAAAGAGATGAACTGCATCATGTACACACAGACACAGTGTTAAAAGCTAGCTACTGTATTATTTCATGATGCACAGTTACTCTATGTACTATGATTCACAATCATTTTGTTGTTGAAAATGTGTTTTTTTTTGTTTTCTTTTGCTGCAGACTCACTCCATGGACTTTGATGATACATGGCACCCTGCCACTCATCCCTCAGGAGCAGTCCTTCCTGCTGTGTTAGCACTCAGTGACATGATGTCTGCTAACAGCAAACCTAGTGGCCTGGACTTCCTGCTGGCGTTCAACATCGGCGTTGAGATCCAGGGCAGATTGATGAGGTTCTCTAATGAGGCCAACAACATCCCCAAGAGGTAAAAACCTCAGGGCGTGAGTCATATTGGACATAGATACTGTAATTTATTTAGTCTAAAAGCAACATTGCAGTAGGTTTTGTAATTTACTGGGTCATTACAGTGATGATTTAATAGATATAAAGCCAGTTCACTGTTGAGCAGTTTTTATTTGTACTCTACATGGACAACAAGTATCCACATGACTCTAAAGAGATCCATATTTGACTCTGCTGATCTCTGCAGTGTGGTTTACAAGGAGGCCTGTGCAGTGTAATGAGCAGCCTCTTAGTGGTGTCAATGAGCTGTAAAAGGTGTGTTATTATGTTCATCTCAAGGACAGCAGAGGCTCTGTGGGTACTGCTAGCACAATTAGCCATGTGGAGGAGAATATCACACAGGACTCCATTTGGCAAATGTTTACACCAAGTCAAATAACCTGCCACATTTGCTTGTTTATCAAATACTGAAATGGCCAAAAACCTACTTCCTTTAACATCCCTGAAATAAGCTCTGCTTGTGGAAATTCTCATGAAAGAGTAGCTGTTTGTACAAAGAGTCATCTTTACATGCTGGAGCTCTAACCATAATGATGGAGAGCAGCCATTTGAAATGCTCCTTTAGTCACAAGAGTAAAAAGTTCCAAAACACCTGACCAAAGTCTATTTCTTTCTGTCTTTCTCATCACCAGGTTTCACCCTCCCAGTGTGGTGGGGACCATGGGAAGTGCAGCCGCCTGTGCTCGCCTCTTGTCTTTGGATCCCTCCCAGTGCAGTCATGCCTTAGCTATAGCTACTTCTCTATCTGGAGCCCCAATGGCTAATGCTGCCACTCAGTCTAAACCGCTCCACATCGGTAATGCCTCACGTTTGGGGCTGGAGGCTGCTCTGCTAGCATCCAGAGGCCTAGAGGCGAGTTCTCTGGTCCTGGATGCTGTCACTGGTGTGGCTGGTTTCAATGCTTTTTATGAAGACTATGTACCGCAGCCTTTAAAATTACCCAATGATGACAGCCATATGTTCCTACTAGAGGAGCAGGACATGGCCTTCAAGCGCTTCCCTGCCCATCTAGGGATGCACTGGGTGGCAGATGCTGCAGCCTCGGTCCATAAGGTTCTTGTGGGATTTGGCCCTGGCACTGTCTCCCCAGCTCAAGTCCAAGACATCCTGCTCAGAGTCCCCAAATCAAAGTACATCAACAGGCCTTTCCCTGACTCTGAGCATGAGGCACGCCACTCCTTCCAATTCAATGCTTGCAGCGCTCTCCTGGATGGGGAGGTGACTGTGCAGTCTTTCACACCCGCTGCCTTAAGACGCCCTGACCTACTCGCTCTGCTGAGCCGTGTTCGCATGGAGCATCCCCAAGACAACCCAGCTAATTTTAACAGTATGTATGGTGAAGTCCAGGTGACACTTGTTGGGGGAGACATTCTGAAGGGACACTGTGACACCTTCTACGGTCACTGGCGCAACCCGCTCACCAATGAGAGCCTGAGGAAGAAGTTCAGAAACAATGCGGGGGCCGTGCTTCCCTCAGAGAAGGTTGAGAGGCTGATTGATGTGGTGGAGGAGCTGGACAGACTTGGGGACTGCAGGGCCCTTCTCTCACAGCTGCAATGAGAACTCAGACATGCACAATGAGAGCAGCAGAGAAATCATTGCACATAAATAAATTATATACCAAAATAGGTACGGTAAAATGTATTTAAAATGACACATTTGTCCAAATCAATGCTAAGGAATATCACATATTTACCTATTGCACTTGGAAATGGGGAAAAGTAGCTATAGGCCACTACACTGTGCACTGTAATTATGTTTCCATATGCCTGTCTCTTTTACCAGTACTGACGAATACTGAAATATCTGTTGAGACATGTCAAAACATAGTTTTCTGATTTACATTGTGCCTAATTATTTCATTGTATTATTCAATTTCTTTTTTATTTCAATATGAGTTGTAAAATGTGATCTAGTTACATTGCAAAGTGAAATTAAGAAAGATGTATGTACTTTTTAATGTATTTATTAGGTTTATTATGTATTCAGATAGCAACATTTTGCAAATATTAGGTGTTTGCAAAATGCTGTACTTAATACTGTGTTTTTCTGCCAAATAATGGATTGGTTAATTTAAATGTATATAATGCAAATATTTGATGCTGATGTAAATACAACACTGTTTCCTCTTTGACATTCCCACATGTCACTACAAACAAACATTTCTGTTTGTGTTTTAAGTTTTAATAAAATAAAAAAATAAAAAACACTGTCTGAGAAATTAAATTGATGACGTAAGAAAATGGTTTGAGCAAATCAGAATGTGTTCTCTTTGGCCGACAAAAATTCTCACATCTCTTCCTGTGAGTACTTAACCACACAGATTTAAACACACATTTGAAAATGAAAGCATAAGAGTATGTTGTAAGAGAAAATACAGCAAACTGTATTTCCCTACAGAAGAAAAGATTCTGTAGAGAAAATGAGTGATTAAAGATGTCCCAAAGTACAGCATTACTAAGAAGGAGGAAACCTACACACTTATACTCACAGCTAATACACACACATGACAGGCACTATCACACTAGGCAAGCCTTTATGGGATGCTTTACACTACCTTTACCTAAAACTAATGCCATCAAGAAAACTGTAATGTATAGGGCAATGTCAAAAAGGGAGTCAAATTAGTAATGAGTCAAAAAGAAATCATCTTAAACTGCATACGATAGGGGGGATGTGAATGTGGATTAATGTTCTAATGTTTACCTAAATACGGATTAATGTTCTGTTGTTTACCTAACTACGGATTAATGTTTTGTTGTTTACCTAAGTATGAAGGTGTCCATTGTTTACTTGTGTCAAATGTTTGTTGAGAAGGAAATTTGAACGTATCAGAACTATTTTATTGATAATGTGGAATTATTAATTATATAGTTTTTTATTTATTGTATTGATAATATGGAAGAATTAATGTAACACTGATTGTCTTGTTATGTTTTATCTTTTGTGTGGACCCCAGGAAGAATAGTTGTTACTTTGGTAACAAGTAATGGGGATCCTAAATAAATAAATAAATAAAAAATACTCCATTACTGCCAGTGAAACAAACAGACTGATCAGGAAGGCTGACTTCATTATTGGCTGTAAACAGGAGATATTTGAAGCTGTGGTGGAGATGACACTAAACAACCTGTTACCTATCATTGATAACCCTGACCACCCTCTCCACCCCACACTGGTCAAACAGAGGAGCACTTTCTCCAAAAGGCTCCGACACCTTTTATGTCACACAGACCACTAGAGGAAATCTGAGTGTGAGATAACACATGTTTACTTACATACACTATGTTATATTTTTATATGTATTTGTTATTTTATATATACTCTCTACTTGTATAAATGTTGTACCTTCTTTTATTTCCTCCTGAGTATATATTTTTTGGTATGTGTTCTTGTATTGTTATTTTATTTATAATTTCTTGTAAATCTGTATTGGTGCTGTGTGGCATTAGTCATTGGTGGAGCTTCAAATTAACAGATGAAATTCAACTAACTGTGTAAAACTGTGTATGTATTATATTATTTTTGTATTTTTGTTATTACTAGAATTTTAAACTGAAAATGACCAACTATGCTCGTATTTAAATACAATTTTGTGGAAATAACTGTGGAAATGCTGTGAAAAACTGGATGATACTCTTTTTGGTTTCATGAAATTAAATGTTGGATGTGATTTTAGGCTTTCTACGTTACAGTAATGCCCTGCACAGCCACACAATGTGCTTTCAATTACTCTGGCTAATTAGACCTGTACAGTGGTGAAATGTAACTAAGTACATTTACTCACGTACTATACTTAAGAGCAAATTTGTGTTTGTATCTTTGACAAACACAAATTTTGTGTTTGAGTCTTTTCTTTTTTTGCCACTTTCTACTTCTACTCCACTACATTTCAGAGAGAAATATTGTACTTTTTACTCCACTACATTAATCTGACAGCTTTAGTTACTAGTTACTTTATAAATTAAGATATTTGCACACAAAACAAATGTGAATTATAACATACATTTTATTATAAATGAAACTACCCAACAATGTACAGGCCTACAAGTCCAGCTAAAATGATTAGCCGATTAGTGTTAGTTGATTGACAGAATTGTTTTGATCGTTTCCAGTTTCTAAAATGTGAGGATTTTTCTGATGATACTACATACTTTTACTTAAGTAACATTTTCAATGCAGGGTTTTTATTTGTAACAGAGTATTTAATGGTGTGGTATTAGTACTTAGTAAAGAATCTGAATACTTCTTTCACCACTTAACTGTAACTGGACCTGTATAGGTTGACGTTGTGTGGAGCTGTGCTAAAAATGACTGTACGTTTGATGTCACTAAACTTCATAAACTGATGGCAATAATAACAGTGTAATTGCCTTGCCCTAAAATGTGCAACAACGCTACAGGAAAGTGACTGAGCTTTTAATCAAGCACAGTCTGTAGAGGTCAAATCAGAGAAAATACCCGTGTGGGAGAACTTTGAGTGGGTTTGGGCTTTAAAATTAGCATGGCATTTAAAAAAAAAAAAAAGATTCTTTGTAAATGATTGGTGTTATTCTACAATGCTGTTTATCCATATTGAGACATTTTCCACTTGAATCAGGCATCATCAGATATTGTTGGATGAACATATACGTGATTCTTTCATCCAACACTGGTTTTGTTTTTCTTGAAATTTATCAGTCTATTATTTTTCTTTTGGCTATATAATACACATCAAATTAAAGTGAGCAGCCAAAATGAATACGTGGGTGTTTTTATTCCTTTATCAATGAGCTTAATCTTATTTTGGAATGAAGCCCATTTTAATTGACAGTTTAAATAAGTAATAATATACTTGTATACTTATTATGTGGCTGTTTCCGTATGCATATAGTGATCTGTAAATGTTATAATGAGAATGTTTCATAGAATAGCGGAAAACACAATTTATTAAAACAGTATTGTGTTAATAATTGCACGTGCTTTTGAAAATGTATATTGTGTTTGTATTTATCGTGTAAAAGTAAATATAGTACATTCATGTATTTAAACTACTACAACTTTCAGATAGACAATTCAAAAGTAAAGATATTACATAGAGTACAAAACACAAATTAAAGTTATCATGCTAGTCAAATTACATTTGCATAAGAGTCTGCATTTTTTAATATATATATATATATATACAGTATATAATAGTGCATATAATAATATATGCATTATAGAAATTTCACCTGTAGCGTTGTCCCTGTACTTGGTGGTACATGAGGCCTCCTCAAACAGCGATGTGTGGATTCGTAATTTAACAATTTTGCAGCAGTTTTAAGGAGTGCATTGATACTATGACCCAGTTCTAAGGATTGGACTTTGTTCAGGTGAAACTGTTAATGGTGTTGAGTTTTCACTTCCTCCTCCTGACACTACTGTGTCATCCTCTCCTCAACTGTTGTCCCTTTGTGTATCGGACAGCTGCAGTTCATATTCAAAAGCAGGATTCGTCTGCCCATGTATGTGTCGCTTCTGAACCTCCTCGAAGATTTGAAGAACCTTCAAAGCAAACAAATAAAAGCAGCAGGTATTAGTGTAGGCATACAGTGAACTGAAACTGAGTATTTAGAATGAATAGAACAAGAAGGGCTATTAATATTACCTTAGATTTAGGAATGAGACCCACTCTGAAGAAACCAATATGCCCTGTTTTAATCTTAGTGCAGTCAACCACAGTTGATGCAATGTTCTCTGGGGAGGGTCCGTCACATAACACTCCATCAACCTAACCAAGCAAAATGCACATGTAGTTTACTGCAACAAATAAAAACTCCAGTGCCTGTTGTATTTAATAAAACTGGAATATTGTCCTCACCCTTTTGCCTAGCTTGGCATAAACTTGGTTGTGGTGAGTTGTGTCTGCCTCGCCTGTAGGGTTGGCTGAGGTTACAGCGATGGGTCTCACCTGCAAACAAAGAGGTTGTAATTTTTACTAAATGGCCTGCAGAGTAGTTTGACTGACTTGTAGTGCTTCATTCCCACAGCCCTTACCAAATTAATGAGGTGTGTGGCCACAGAACAGTCTGGGTTTCTGATTGCAATGCTTTGTGGTGTCCCTATGTGTTTGGCAGCATCTCCTAAACCAAAGATGTCCATCCAGGTGCCTGTGTGAGACAAGAAACCAATATGATGCTCATAAAACACACAATGTTACATGTACAAGTATGCATTCATAATTCTACACCTACCTCTGGGTATGACCATGCTAATGGAGGAAGGCCACGCAGCCTCCATGAAGTCCAGGAGCAGGGGGCTCAGCAGGTGTCGCACCGGCTCCAGCTGCTTGATGGAGGAGATCCACAGAGACATGGGTCGGTCCTGCGCCTGCTTCTTCACCCTGAAATCAAACACAGCAATTAGAGAGTAAGAACATTTTATTAATAAATGAATGCAGATAAGGGCACACTGCAAACTCACTTGTAAGCTTTGACGACTGCGTCAGGCCTGTTGCAAGCTGCCACCAGAACATAGACGGTGTCAGTAGGCATTCCACATATGCACCATTTTTAATGATTTCTGCAGATTAAAGAAGAGGAAAAATAATATGTAACATGTAAACAACTGTGTTTTTTTTAAATCAACATTGATCTCTTTAACAGATTCCCACCTGCAATCTGCTGGACCGATGTGGCCTTGCGGGCTGGTACATGCGGACAGATATCTGCCCCTCCCCCAACCCCACTCAGCTTCACTAAAAGTTTTCCTAAGGGGATCTGGGGGGACTGGAAGGTGCTGTTGAAAATGTGCGCAAGGAAACAATAAAAACTGACAAGACCAAAGATGATGGTGACTGCTGTCATATCCATAAGGCAGTGCACCTACTGCATCGAGCAGGAAGCTAATAAGGATGAGCTGGAAGGTGAGGGCGTAAGCAAACCAGGCGATATTTATAAACAGCGCTGCAGCTGTCACTAAACAGTTAAACAGCATGAAGCTAATGATCCCGACAGCCACATTAAAGCTTCTAGTTTCACTGTACAGGCCGCCGTATCGTGTCAACCCCCACACTGCCCACATCACCCTGTACAGAATAAAAACTGTGCTCTCAAAGGTTTTACCTCGAGCAAAAAGCTACTGAGCCGCAGAGCAGTTGGAGTACCCCTCCAGCTGCCACCACCCAGGGCAGAACCAGCACAGACAGAGGTTTTCTGTCACCAACTGTGCAAAAGCAAACAAAAGCAGCCAGCACGCTGCAGGCATGGCCTAACACCTCTGCATCAGCATACTTGGAGTAGCCCAGATGAGGTACATGTAGCTCTTTATCATGGGCTCTGAGAGTAAGACCATGGATTCTGGTTACTAAATCCTTGAAATAGCCCTGCCCTGTGGGAATCATTGTAGTGGAGAGACCATATTGAATGTGGTAATTAAAAGCATGCCAGCAGAGAACACAAATATTGCTACCTGTACACCCTGCGTGCCTCTTTGGAAGAAGCCTTGAGGCTGGGCTGCATAAAATAACAGGTAGAGCCCCTCCAGCAAGCTCTTCTGACAACTGATCAGAGCCAGGATGGAGAAAAGCACAGAGAAGACAACGGGGAAAGGAACAGGGGAGAAAGGCTGAATTGAGTAGAATGATAAGAGAGCGCTGTAGCCCTCTGCAAGTTTCAGCAGAGCAGTGAAGTCGTAAAAAGTGGCAGCTAGTGTGTCCATGCCTCGGTAGAAGAGGACACACATGCCAAGCTGGAAGAGTCCAGCTGTCCACAGCCAAGGCACGTGACCCACGGAGATCTGGGGGACAACACCTAACAGGGGACAGGCTAACACAGAGGCAGACAGCAAGTTCATCACCAGACCTACTGACACTGCATCACTACACCCCTGGTTCTGCTCTGTTTTCATCTCAGCTTTTCTCTCCAGGCCCATTCCTGGAGGCTCTACTTTACCATCAGTGATGGTGGACAGCAGACGTCCAAAACCAAAGTAAACACCCACAAGACAGACCAGAAGGTAGTTAGCAGCTGTGGCAGACTGACCAAATCCTGCAGCTGACAAACCGGCGATTTGATGGGCACATGCTAAGCTAATGCCGATAGCTATGAGAGATAGAACTGCTTTCTTAACTACAACTGCTACGTTGCCGATGATGAGAAGGGCTAAGGTAAATGCTGCCAGGCCCGGGACTAGAGAGGGTCTCAGCTCTGTGGGCTGCAGCACCCCCTGTCTCACCAGGATGTAAACCAGACCTGAACCACACCACAGGGCAGATATAGTCAGACACAGAGAGGAAAACATCTGGGCGTTGGACAGACTGCAACAGATACCTAAGAGACAAAGAGGAAACAGAGCAGAGGATTGAGAGTTTTACACACAAATACAAATCAACCAATACTACAAATGAATGAGTTAAAGAAAACTTGTGATGACCATTCATCAAAACCAACCTGCATATGCTAAGAGGACTGCAATGATGAGCAGCAGAATCCCCAGTGCAGTATGGGGGATGAAGTCTTTTTCAGGTGAGCTGCCATAGTTGTTTATAAAAAGCAGGAGAGAACCTATAAGCAAGAAAAAAATCATTATCTAGAGCCACCTTCTGGTAATTAATTATAAAAAACTAGGTACCACATCACATTTCTTTTACATTTTGATGAAAACGGAAATATGACCTCCCCAATTTATTAGAAAGATCAGGTCTCTGCCTAAAAGTATGGCTAACTGAGAAGTTTCCATGTTTTGATTTCCTCACATGATTACATGATTGAATATTCTATGTAGGCTAGTTAATTATTAATTTAAAGAGGCTGTAGGGCTACTCTATATTCAGAAGGTTGATATAGCAGTAAGCAACGGCTATTTACTATGTAAAGATATAGTGGAGTAATGGCGTCCTGAGCAAAGAATAAAGTCTCACTCCCTCTGTGTGTTAGTAATCTAAACTTCTCTGTTCTTTGTTTTGATAGGTGGTGCGGCTGCTCGTTCGTGTTGTGCAGGTGACTGCGGTGAGACCTCGTGGATCCATCAATCGGTATTTGACGAGTTGAAGAACAGTCTGTGAAAGCCGTGTGGAGGCAATCCCAGACCACTTTTTTTTTTTTTTTACTGAATATCGATTACAGCTCCTTTAATAAAAAAAACCCATCTGCAACAGTATGATTGGTTTTAAGAACAGATTTGTTTTCTGATATTAGTAGTAGGCCTAGACTCTTTTTTAAGTTTAAGTTTCTACAGCTTCAAAACAACGACCATCACTTTGAGCGGACTGAACTGTCTGTCCAAAAGTTCAGGATAGCCAAGTATGTGCGATGATCAGATATAGCCTATATTCCAGTATGTAAGTAAGTAAAATGAAGTAAAAGTAGGCTTATGATTGCTTAGTAACTGCCGCGAAATCAAAAATAAATCGATGTATATTAAAAAAAGCTTACCGCCAAAGATGCCCAGTATGCCACAGACACATGCAGTGAGTGGAGTCGAGAGTAATTTCTGAAGACGTGAGGCTGCACTTTATAAACACGGGGTTGATGTCAGCTCACATGGAAAACCACTGGGAAAAACAACAATGGACGTAGCAGCAGTGACGAAAACTATTGGTAGGCTATGTAGCCTATCTATGGAAAACTTATAATAATACATCCATGGGAAAAACCTCAGACAGGTGTATTTTTACCAGTAGAATTCAAATAACACAGATCTGGTGATTTATTAGCCTATGTTACCCCCTGATATTCGCACTGTTACAGATGTAGCTCTTTTTAGGTCCAAACTCAAAACCTATTTGTTTAGAATGGCTTTTAATACATAGTAGTGGTGTGACAATTTCACTCTCCTCCTCCTGTTTCTATGTAACCTTTTCTGATTTTACAGTTTTCTATGTTTAATTCTTTTTGTTGTGTGATATGTTGTTTTATTCTTGGTTCCTGATGTAAAGCACTTTGGATACCTGCTGGTTGCTGTAAAGTGCTATATAAATACATGTTGATTGATTGATTATGTTTCTATTTAATCCTTTTCTCCCAACTGTGCTTCATAAAATACAAATGAGGCTAAAACTGACATTCATATTATACTTAAAGCACCTTTTTCATAATGTATGTGGCATAATCATTAACACATTAATCATAAATTCATTGATGGCAGATACATTAATCTTTATCTATCAAATATTCCATGTAAATGTATTAGGTATGGAAAGTTAGCTAAAGGTGAATTTTTCTCAATTCTCAAAAACAGAGGATTAAATATATAAACTAGTAAATTGTCATTTAAATGTTTCCTTGGTACATCAGTTTTATTGTTCATTGAAAAACTAGTTCCTGAGAGGAATGATTCAGCATTTAATCTTGACAGCTGATCATGACAACCCCAAAGAGTTCCTGGTTACCTGAGAGGCATGATGTCACCCTTTTGGACAGCAGGCTGTGGGAGGAGACAGAGAGGCAGACAGACTATAAAGAGCCCGCTTCAGAGTTCAGCCAGCACACCTCTGCTGAACAGCCCGATCACACACAGCTAGGCTACCTACTGTACGTATTCAAGGTAAGATCTATCTACACTGTCTTCACTTCTGCTATTTAGACTTAATTAACCAATGCTTTCGCTTAATATTTTAGGATCAAACACAGGATGATTTTAGACGATAATGATTAAATGCAAAGCAGCACCGCAAAATTCACAAGGGAAATGGTGAAATGCTTAAAAACTGTCTGATACATACTAATTTTACAATATATGTATTTCTACTGTGGAGTCCTGCACAGCAGACTCCAACCTCTTCTTGTTACTTGTCTTTACTGGTGTCAACAGTGTTACCTAGCAGCAGCAGCAGCCCTCATGTGACTCCTCTGTCCCCTGGCTCTGTACATCTTTTATGTAAACATGTGCAACAGGTGGCTCAGGATCAGTGCTCTTCATGTCTAATAGGGAAACAAAAAGGGGATCCATACTTTAGATAAATGTATGTGCTTTATGTGTGTGTTTTATAGGAACCATGGCAAAGCGAGTTGCAGTTATTCTCTCAGGCTGTGGAGTCTATGACGGCACAGAGATCCACGAGGCCTCCGCTGTCCTCGTCCATTTGAGTCGGGCTGGAGCAAAAGTAAGGGCAAGAAAAGTTGACAAGTTAACTCATTATAGTGTATTCATCTGTTATTTAATGTCAAACTACTGGATCCATTCCCATTTAGAGGTACTTTTCAGCTTTCACGTCTATGTTTCTGTCCATTCATTTTGCAACACAAGAGCATTGTCATAAACCAGACCAACTAAGATGCAGTTGGTCTTAAAGTGCCCATATTATGAAAAAATCACTTTTTCTGGGATTTAGGGTGTTCTTTTGTGTCTCTGGTGCTTCCACACACATACAAACTTTGAAAAAAATCCATCCATGCTGTTTAGAGTGAGATACAGTTTCTGAATGTGTCCTGACTTCAGTCTCTGGGTGAGCTGTTCAAAATCGGCACGGCTTGTGACGTCACAAGCCGAAACGAGCAGGCTAACCGCAACCATTAGCTCGTTAGCATGCTAATGCTAATGCTAACGCTAGCATGCTACCTCGTTCTCAATAGCAAAGCACTGCTACAACACACACAAGTTCACCATAATCTACAAAAGAACTACTTACATGTGCGCCCTCATTTAGAAGTCTCCCAGCTAATCCTGCCTTGTAAGTGACCTAAGTTGTAGAAACAGCCTTTCTTTTACTGTCTATGGAGCTAGCTAGCTGACATGATCTACATCTGAGCTACTGCACATGTGCAGTGCAATCAAAGATAGTACAGAAGAAGAAGAAGAAAAGAGGTCTCACTCTGTAGCTAAAACAGAGACCAGGTGAAAAGAGGATCTGCAGCAGTGAGAGAGAGCACTGCAGTACAACAAAAATATGGTGTTTTTTGAAAATTAAACCATGTAAACCTATTCTGGTACAACCTTAAAATACAATTATGAACCTGAAAATGAGCATAATATGGGTGCTTTAATAACAACTCTGAAAAGATCCCAAAGTCCTTAGCTACATAGACTAAGTTTTACATGCTTCATTTCAGGTGCAGATGTTTGCTCCGAATGCAGATCAGATGCATGTTGTAAATCACTGTGAGGGGAAACCTACTGAGGAGAAAAGAAACATCCTGCAGGAAAGTGCTCGCATCGCAAGGGGTGACGTGACTGATCTGGCCAATTTAGATGTTTCAGCCTTTGACGCCCTCATCATCCCAGGTTAGTCTGATCCAGCCATTGATAAATGTCACAGAGTCAAATATTTTATATTGCTCTCTTTTACCTTTTTTCACCTCCACTTTTATAATATTCTGAACAAATCCTGTGTGCTCTCATTCAGGGGGCTTTGGTGTGGCGAAGAACCTGAGTGACTGGGCAGTGAAGAATAAGGACTGCACCATCCAGCCACATTTAGAGAAGCTCATCAAGGCTTTCCACAAAGCCGGAAAGCCGCTGGGCATGTGCTGCATCTCCCCCATCCTCGCTGCAAAAATCCTGCCCGGCTGTGAGCTCACTGTGGGACAGGACATAGAGTGTGAAAAGTGTGTAAAATTGTTTCTCATCATCAGATGTCTATGGATATAAAAGAAATCCAATCTACAATTCTAACTTTCCTTCTCTTTTTGTTTTTAGGTGGCCGAATGCTCAGACAGCAGGCGCTGTGAAGGAGATGGGCTGCAAACACGTCAACACAGATGTGGAGAAAGCACACGTTGATGTCAAAAATAAGCTGGTCACCACCAGTGCATTCATGTGCAATGCTCCCATTCATAGTGTTTTTGATGGAATAGGAGTCATGGTTAAAGAGACACTGAAACTGGCTTAAGAAGTCTCTAATTACATTCTGGATGTTTGTATTTATTTACTTCAAAACCAATTGTGATTTCCCATACAAGAATACAATAGCAAGTTATGGCATGTAGTCTATGTTTCGGATGTTAATACATCAAAGTGTTGTTTTGAGATTTTCAATAAAAGTTACTGCAAATTACAATTTAGAATTTTTTCCTATATTAAAATAAAACAATGAAAATTGCAACATTAAAACTGTGGGACAATATTAACATATACTGTTGCACTGAGCACCACCTTGTTCTTCCTGACCAATAAAACCAATATAACTCTGTTGACTACACCTCAGGGCCTATATGAACTGTGTTAAGAGTTTCTTTTAAGACATAAGATCTGTTGACTAAAGCAGATCAGGGAAAGAGCATTGCACTCAGCATAATGGAAAAGGCAAAGGCTCAAAACTGTCCTTTAGCCTGTCTGTCAAAAAATGGTGTTAAATTAGCTTAGAACCCATCAGCCCCATATTAACTTGTAATAGCCGGGCAACTCCTGGTGGCCCTGAAATTTTATGCCACCAGATTATTGCCAGATATTATTTGGCTATATTGCTATAATAGTGAAGAGTGGGAAATTACATCTCTGGGGGTCTACTGGCAGTGATGGGAGTAACAGTAATGTATTCATTTTTGCTGTAACGCAGTAATATAACGCATTACTAATACAATTTCGGTAATATTATACCCGTTACAATCTCAGTAACGCGAGTTACAACGCATTTAACCCGACATTTAGTGGCTTTTTGGTTTTTTTAAGAATTCACCAACAACGTGAAACATTTCGGCACAGAGAAAAAAAGTCAGCGAACGTTATTTCCTGTTGGATTCAGTGGTTGAAATGACAGCAGAGACGGATACATTTGCCACATGGACATTATTTTCAGGAGTTGTTTGCATGGAAGCGAGCTGTCCTGTCACTGTTCCCGTGGTCAGAGCCAGAACCAGAGACAGCAGTATGCCCAAGCAACTGACAGATACCATGTCAGGAATTAATGTTTAGTCTTGCTACACGTAATATCATTACATTTTATCAGTGGTGGAAAGTAACTATACCGTAGGCTACTTCGATTCAATTGTAAGGTGCTTTTAATTGAGGTTAGGTTACTTATTAGGTTACTTCTGTTATTGTACGTTTTACTTAACTATTTATTTTATAGCCTTAGTTCCTTTGCAGCTTCAGATTAATAATACAAAATAATATGAATAAATTATGATGTATTAAAGTAGATAAAGATGAGACTTTGTTGATCCCGTGGTGAAATTCACAAGCTACCTGCCAAGTCATATTTCCGCTTTTATTTTGGTGAAAGTAACTCAAAAGTAACGCAAAAGTAGTATAAAGCATTACAATTCAGAGAAAGTAATGTTGTAATATAACTAATTACTCTCAAATGACAGTAACTAGTAATCAATAATGTATTACATTTTGGAAGTAACTTGCCCAACACTGCTTACTGGCAACCATCAAAAGCTAGCTAGCAAACAATGTTTTGTACAATAACTTTTTTTGTTCACGGAATACAGAAGCCTGAGGCAGAGCATCTGAAAAAGAATGGTTAACACCCTTTTATAGCCTATACTTCTGAGGTCCTGACAGCATATCATTGGTTTACATCAATACTCTTGGATTTACTAAACCAAGATTACTTTTTATTTGTGCAATTTATTTGGGATTAGAATTGATTTTAGATTAAATTTGTCCTTGTTGCCACCCAGCCTACGATTTCAATCCTGGTTGATTTAGAAGTTCTTACTAAGTAGAGAGTTTAGCAGTCTGGAGCATAGAAATAGAATAAATCTCATGTTTCTGTATTCTGAAGTCTCGTTGTTAATAAGTCTTCAGAATTGTGTGCAGAATTCCATTTGTTGGTGAAAAAAATCATGTAAAGTTAGTTTAGGCCCAACTGGCTCAGTTTTAGCTCGCCATAGCTGGTTAAGTTGTCAGCCCAACCGTGATAGGAGCACGGATGCCACTATTGTGTCATCTCATTTGCTCTGGGTGGATATATTATATTTGAAAACTGTACACATGTAATTTATCATGGTGGTTGACTTTCCTTCCTTGTTGAGTGGGACACTGTCCCAAAATGAAAAAAGTTTAGTTTTAAATCACTTGATAATTTAAGCTTTTAATTCCCAGAGCCATGGGAATCTTTCCTCATGATAAACTACAGAAATGCAGGAAGTGTCCACATTAAAGCTTTCCCAGCAATAGAACAAATAATTGATTTTCCTTATTGTACATTCGTCACAATTATCCCTCTATAAAAATAATGTTTCCCATTTCCTGGCTACTGCATTGTCTTATTTTATTATTGCCCCAGATTATATCAGTCACTTTTACAGTTGTTTTTTATTTTCTCAATCTTTCCTTATTGCTGTATGAGGTGTGTATTCATAAGGAAATATTTTATTTCCATGCCATATAATGACAGCAGATCTACTGTAAAAGTGTCTTTGTCACCTATTCTTATCCAGTGCTGTATTTTCATTATAAATTAGGAACAAAACCTGAACCAAAAGAAAATAAAATCACACATTTTGTGCTTAAATATGTTTATTAATAAAATGGGATCATTAAATGTCAGTTGACCACGCATAATAAAATCAGTTTTTCTTTCAGTCTACCAGTAAAGACCTATTGCTCACTTTTCTTTTCATGGAAGATTTGTATTCACCAGGGATAAAATTACATACACTGTAAGAAAAAAATCCGTAGAAAAACGGATAATGTCCTGTCTGTCTGTGTGTGTTTTTTGAAAAGAAGCTCAAATTATCCAAGGATTCTCAAAGTTGTTAAGTTTGTACAGAAACTTCAGGAGCCTTGGTGGGATGTGTGGCTGCTTCGTTCCTTTCCTCTCAGCCTTTGACCCTCGTTCTGGATTTATTCCCAGGAAGACTCTAAAGGAAATAGACAAACGAAGGATTACTGAAAGTATTTCTTAGTGGATTTTTCATTCATTTTACATCATTTGGCCATTTAAATTCAGCATATCTAAGATGCGCACATCGGATAATTTAACAACAGCGGAAAAAAACAATATGCTCCATACACATTTCAAAACAAACAATGCACCTTGGTATGAATTCCAGGGCAAGTGCCATCTCCTTTAGGTAAATAATTTCCCCCTGGGATTATTAAAGTATTTCTGATTCTGATTCTGATTCTGATATTTCATGTTGAAGACATAAAACAAGGAGAAAGTGTAAATCAGGGCCACAACAGAGGAGGTGATGTGGTCATTCACAACTTCCTGATCAATAGTAATCTTGAACCGCCCGTCACCTTAAACATATAAAATATTACAAGAACAAATAAAATGCATGTCCACTTCAGAAAAACGTTCCAAACATAAACCCATTGATTGATGTGGTAATGACATAAATAAAATGCTTTGTTTTCACAGACGTTTTACATACATTTTAATAGTTTGTCTCCACCAATTTACATAGTACTGAGCAATGATATTATTTTTCCCATATGTTAATATGATACAAAAGACTACAAACCTGTAACCAGCATGCAGCGGGTGCTTGGGATGCGCAGTCGAGCAGCAGTCGAGTCCTGTTGTTGGAAATTAAAACATCAAAGAAACATTATGAAGCATAAACTATGCTTCATATGTAAACATTTTCAAATGTATACATACAATATTTACATCATAAATGACTAGTATGATTTAACTAAGTTACTAGATAGGATATCTATCGATACTGGATTTCTTTCTTAAATATTCATGTTGTTGGTATTATATCTAAGTACTTAGTGCCAAGTGTGATAAGTCAATGTGAAATGCGTTATATTAAAAATGTACACAGGTAACTTTTTTTGCCAATTAATTTATCCAATATTAATGGGCTTCTAGATGGACAATGTGCTCTGTCAATTATTATTTACACCAGTTATTTTTTTAAAAGGTTGCGTTTGCTTTATCACCCCAATAAAGGTCCAAACTCGGTGGAAAGCCCTGATATACAGTGATGTTTGGGAAGTCAGGTTTAAATGCATACAAGGAGTGAAAAAAGTTTAACACCATGTAAAACAAAAGTTTAAACCTACCTCATTTGGGTAGAAAAGGTGATCAGGATTTTCCTTGATGAATTTTGCTTTGCCAGAGATCAACTGTACTGGATCTTCACCTGGTTGAATCTCTATTCCTTTTGAGCCAAGGAAGTCTTTGATGCTCGTTCCTTTTTTTGACAATTCCTCTGCCAGCTTTGTTTGCACTGGAAAGCCAAGGAGGGTACATGTGTGATCAAACAGGTGAACAGCTTCAAAAAGGAAAGGCCACTCTTCCAAAACTGTGTTTAAAGTGCATCCTTGGTTGATAGTTGCATGCTGGATGCAATATGTTTCAGCCATCAGTTTTCGAACACATGACTCCTGAAGATGATGGGTTTTGAAGGCACTTTTCAATTTTAGTTGCGCTGCACCCTGTTAGAATATATTTTGTGAAAGTGTTAAGAAAAGGTTTTAGAGTTCATGGTGCTGACCTCAGTGCCTCTGTTTCCCTGGGTTATGAGAGGCCATCTAGTTTTACAGTGATTAGATATTATAAAGGAAGGGTGAGAAAGATCCTCTCTGATCGGGGGAGGGAACGAGGCAAACAATGGTCAGCACTATGCAAGCGCGGGATTTGTGACACTGTATGGAATTGACCTGGCTCTCATGAAAACTCCTTAAAGTTTGCTGGAGATTAAAACACAGGTGTTCAAAATCCAACAATAGCGGCTTGCTTCTTCTGAGCTGAGAATTGGAAGTCAAGGTCATGTTTTTATACAGTGTTGCAAATTAGTTAGGGGCCGGCTGGAGCCAGAAGATCTGGACTGGATCCAAACTGATGAGAGCACCACCAGGGATGGGACAGAAATGGATAAATAGACAGTATCTTAACTTAGCAGCACCTGATGCTAGGGGAAACGCTGTCGGTCCGTTAGGTGATAGACTTTGCCTTTGTGTATCAGATCCATGTACATGTACTTGTATTCTGCAATATCATTCACTAAACTTGTTATTAACTTTAACTGGACGAATTCTGGTCTTGATTTGATTCCTGAGTTTTATTTCTCTGATCTACCAGTAAACGAACACAAAATAGTGACCAAAGAATTGGAGTCAGATTAAGTCTGGCCTTTTTAGGGCCAGACCGGTGAAATTGGTCACATTTTAGATTAGAATCCTACAACCCTCAATAGCAGTTTGCCACGCCACACATCCATAGTGATCTGAATGTGTGGACTTTGTGCTTACAATGACTTACAAAGATTCATAACAGCTACAATATAGCAATCAACTCTCTTGCGCCACGCAGTTTAAAGTAGCCTACGTATTACAGCTATGGTATATCCTTTTTCTTTTTCTGGGCAAAGAAGAAGACTCCTGTTCCTGAAATTTGGATTTTGAATATGTGTGGTCCTCCATGTTTCCTTCTTCAAACTTGCCGGGGCCTGGAAGCTACGATACCCATTAGCAGCATTAGCAGCACCTTTATCGTGTGACAGCAAAAATGCAAAAAGCGGAGCAGTATATCCTGTATGTCCCTTACCTTAAAGTATTTAAAAAAAAAAAAGCAGAAGCGTACAAGACAACATACAGTTTCACATTCAATACAGTACAAGAAAACAGAATACAATAGGCTACATAAGTACAGAATTAAGTAGGCAGTTCAAAGCCGTCCCAAAGTGAGGTGTAAGTAAGTCGATGGATATGCGAAAGTCGTATGGTGATAACACAATATACATGAATAGACAATAGTCTATAACACTGCTGAGATGTAGTAAAGAGTCAGAATACAGTGCAAATTAAATTGTGGTCAAGTTAGTGATGTGGATCAGTTATAACGCAGTATATATAAATAGATAGTCTATATGAATGCTGAGAATGCTAGTGAAGTCAAATATACAGTTAGTGCAAGTTGTTATCTAGTTAGTGATGTGGATCAGTAATAACAGTAAACACGTATTTCAAGATGGCGCATGAATATGGAGCGTCTACCCCAGTTCATGCAAGTGCATATGTAAAATTTCAAGCCAATAGGAATACTTGGAATTGATGGTGGTGGTAAATATTCATAAAAAGGACGAGTTTGTGAATGGGCAACACAGATTTTGATAATGAACAACTAAAAACGTTACACACTGGACCTTTAACAAACAGCCAAGTATATCGGCTCTTCCAGTCTCTCCACTGCTGGCTGTTCCAATTTAACGGGAGAGAGGAGCAAGAGGGGTTAGGATTGTAACTGGCCTCTGGCGAGCTATTACCACCACCATCTTCAGCCAGAGAGGACATTATTTCTTCAGCTTCTTCTTGCGTTGTCACCCCAGCGGGAGGTGTGGCAACAGGGCTTGCAGCAGGTGAATCGGTCGTGCTATTAACGTCACCGCTACACAATTTCTTAGTAAAACCAAAATTAATTAAACTGCCTTGTTTTCTTTTTGCCATGGCTACGTATATGATGCTAACTGCAGAATGGATTTCAAGGACTTGCACGCCGATTAATGGCCTCCAACGTTTATATTTTTTTCTACGAATCTTAAGTTTACTTGAGTAATTACTTGAGTAATGTAACTAAGTAACTTTTACTTAAAGTACATTTTTGTACTTTAAGTAAAAGTTACTTAGTTACATAAAAAAAGAAGAAGAAAATAGGAGGGGGTCATAAATCCAAAACTATTTTGTTTTAAATCAAAGACAAATCTATACAAATGTATAAACATCTATACAAATGTATACACATGTAATAACAACATAACGCATGTCACACATGACATTTAAGACCCTTAGAAAGGTATAATGTGCAATTTTAGTTCAGACCATCCCATAAAACGTCTTCAAACAATCAATTGAAAGTGAAAGTACGATACATTGTTAGTTCTGAGGGCCATCCTTCTTTTCTTCACAAACATAAACAGTTGTAATGCAAATCAAGACCAAATCACATGTTTTGACTCCATAAATGGGTTAGACCCTAATGTTCACAGCCCGGACTAGCAGCTAGCTTCTACACTCCTAAGTAGCCTGTATGAGCTAATTAGATGTATGTGAATTAATTTAGCGAGGCTCCTACTCCAGCCCGGTCTCATGGCAGTTCGTGTAAATGTGACGTTATTTTAATCTATTGATTCGTGTTCACGGGGACGTTTTTCTCGTTTTTTATGTGGTGGCCAGCACGAACATGTGAAGTAATGTATTTCAGTGGGAAGCATATTTCGTGGCCACAGCACGAAAATGGTAGGGAGTAGGACTTTCACCCGGGCAAGCGGGGATCGCGGGGCGTTTGTTTCCCGGGGATAGTGGCGCTTTGTTTCCCGGGGATGTGTGGTGTTTTGTCCCGTGTGTTATTGTGGCGGGTCCCCCGTCCCCCGCGGCCGTCTCCCGGCGTGTAAGGCGCCCTTTCCCCGTCGGGTTTCTCCTAAACCCAACCTCCGCCATCCCGTTATTGTGGCGCGTCCCCAGCGGGAGGCCTCGCGGCCGCATCCCAGCTTATGGAACGTCATTTTCGGCCGTTTCCCAGCCGTCTCCCGGCGTTTATTGTGGCGCGTCCCCAGCGGGACTGCGGTCAAGCCAGCCGACACATCGTGAACGACAGTCAAGACAGCCGACCCAGTTTTTTTGCTGTACGTGATTATAATAGCTTTACGGTAATAGCGTCTCAGAACTGATTTCAAAATAAAAGCATTCGTCTGATACATAGCGAGAGACAGTCATTGAAAGCTAATACCGTCAAAGGAAATGTCTGACAAGGCCCTGTTTCCACACACTAATTTCACTTCAGGGTAATATTAGACGTACACCGCCTCATATTGCCACCCAGGAAGTTTCAAGTCATTCTGGTGTACAGTTTCAAAATAAAAGCCCACCAAAGATTCAAATATGAGAATAATTATATATGATTAATATATAAATTCCACTTCAGGGTTATAGTACACGCCCCATTAAGTATCAGGACATTCTGATGTGTAGTTTCAAAATAAAAGGCCGTCAAAGTCTCAAATATGACAATAATTATATAATTATTTTGGATTCAATTTTAAAGGAAACGCCCTGTTATCAAAGGATAATTCCACTTCAGGGTTATAGTACACGACCCCATGGTGTGACCCATTAAGTATCAAGACATTCTGATGTGTAGTTTCAAAATAAAAGCCAGTCAAAGTCACAAATATGCGACTGATTATATAATTATTTTGGATTCAATTTTAAAGGAAACGCCCTGTTATCAAAAGATAATTCCACTTCAGGGTTATAGTACACGACCCCATGGTGTGACCCATTAAGTATCAAGACATTCTGATGTGTAGTTTCAAAATAAAAGCCAGTCAAAGTCACAAATATGACAATAATTATATAATGATTTGGGATTCAATTTTAAAGGAAACGCCCTGTTATCAAAGGATAATTCCACTTCAGGCTTGTAGTACACGACCCCATGGTGTGACCCATTAAGTATCAAGACATTCTGATGTGTAGTTTCAAAATAAAAGCCAGTCAAAGTCACAAATATGACAATGATTATATAATGATTTTGGATTCAATTTAAAAGGAAACGCCCTGTTATCAAAGGATAATTCCACTTCAGGGTTATAGTACACGACCCCATGGTGTGACCCATTAAGTATCAAGACATTCTGATGTGTAGTTTCAAAATAAAAGCCAGTCAAAGTCACAAATATGCGACTGATTATATAATTATTTTGGATTCAATTTTAAAGGAAACGCCCTGTTATCAAAAGATAATTCCACTTCAGGGTTATAATACTCGACCCCATGGTGTGACCCATTAAGTATCAAGACATTCTGATGTGTAGTTTCAAAATAAAAGCCCGTCAAAGTCTCAAATATGACAATAATTATATAATGATTTTCGATTCAATTTAAAAGGAAACGCCCTGTTATCAAAGGATAATTCCACTTCAGGCTTGTAGTACACGACCCCATGGTGTGACCCATTAAGTATCAAGACATTCTGATGTACAGTTCCATGCGTTTCCTTTTAAATTGAATCCCAAATCATTATATAATTAGTCGCATATTTGAGGCTTTGACGGGCTTTTATTTTGAAACTACACATCAGAATGTCTTGATACTTAATGGGTCACACCATGGGGTCGTGTACTATAACCCTGAAGTGGAATTATCCTTTGATAACAGGGCGTTTCCTTTTAAATTGAATCCCAAATCATTATATAATTATTGTCATATTTGAGGCTTTGACTGGCTTTTATTTTGAAACTACACATCAGAATGTCTTGATACTTAATGGGTCACACCATGGGGTCGTGTACTATAACCCTGAAGTGGAATTATCCTTTGATAACAGGGCGTTTCCTTTTAAATTGAATCCCAAATCATTATATAATATTGTCATATTTGAGGCTTTGACTGGCTTTTATTTTGAAACTACACATCAGAATGTCTTGATACTTAATGGGTCACACCATGGGGTCGTGTACTATAACCCTGAAGTGGAATTATCCTTTGATAACAGGGCGTTTCCTTTAAAATTGAATCCAAAATAATTATATAATTATTGTCATATTTGAGACTTTGACGGCCTTTTATTTTGAAACTACACATCAGAATGTCTTGATACTTAATGGGGCGTGTACTATAACCCTGAAGTGGAATTTATATATTAATCATATATAATTATTCTCATATTTGAATCTTTGGTGGGCTTTTATTTTGAAACTGTACACCAGAATGACTTGAAACTTCCTGGGTGGCAATATGAGGCGGTGTACGTCTAATATTACCCTGAAGTGAAATTAGTGTGTGGAAACAGGGCCTTGTCAGACATTTCCTTTGACGGTATTAGCTTTCAATGACTGTCTCTCGCTATGTATCAGACGAATGCTTTTATTTTGAAATCAGTTCTGAGACGCTATTACCGTAAAGCTATTATAATCACGTACAGCAAAAACACTGGGTCGGCTGTCTTGACTGTCGTTCACGATGTGTCGGCTGGCTTGACCGCAGTCCAGCGGGCCGCCTCCCGGCTTATGGAGCATAATTTTCGGCCGTCTCCCAGCCATCTCCCGGCGTCCTTTCCCTGAGAAAATAACATGACATTTACACGTAAAAAACGAGGAAAACGTCCCCGTGAACACGAATCAATAGATTAAAAATAACGTGACATTTACACGAACTGCTGTGAGACTGAGTTGCCTACTCATACGTTGTCCTACGGATGGGCAATTAATTTTCACAAGGGGCCACATGAGAAACAGGTAAACCTGTTTGAGTCATGATTCACTCAGATCTTTAACAGGTAAACCTGTTTGAGTCATGATTCACTCGGATCTTTAATCCGACTCTTTAAATTAACTCACGAGTCGTGAGTCTCTAGTATTATTAACTCGGATCAGTTGAGTCCTACCACAATTCAATCTAAAATAATAACAACGCCACACACAAACCTCTTGCAACATTAGCTATTTCTAGCCCTAGCCATCTTAGCTGCCAAAAGCTTTATAGCTTACAATTTCGTAGGCAACAATAGCCGCTTTGTGACCGGAGGGATTTTTGCAGTTCCTAGAACATAAAATTCGTAGAACCCTTTTTTTCTCGTGTTCCGACTGGACCAATTTGGGGATTTTTAAGTTCCTCTGGCCACAGTTCATGTAACTCTTTCAGCTCCTACTTCAGGGCAGGGTCTTTTCACTGTTCCCTTTTCAGCATAGGAACCTAGGTCAACGAGGGTCGGGTTTCCGGTACAGACAGACCAACAACGGGACAATTTTAACAATTTTCGCCATCTTATTCATCACTAAATTCACTTCAACGTTTTAGGCGAGAAATAACTGTTTAGATTTTGAATATAGGCAGTCTTGCGAACATTTATGCCGAATTGACAATTTGCTTCAAGGTTTTCGGAGTTGAGAAGCTCCATGAAGTGAGGCGACAGCCAGCAGGCGACAGCCAGCAGGCGCCTGCCCCGGCCTCTAGCTCAACGCTCAGCCAGTCATGCTCAGAGACCCCGATGTAAGCTGGAGGTCTCTCAGACCAGTCTCGTAAATATGAGGCTTTTATTTCGCCGTTGACGGTTCGTTTGTTTAAATATCACAACACATGTCCATCATAAGATTAATGGGAACCTGTGGTTAACTGCCTTTTCGGAGTTAAACTCCACCTCGCTGGCCGGCCGTCTCACACACACACACACACACACACACACACAGTCACACACACACACACACACACACACACACACATAGTCACACACAGTCACACACACACACACACACACACACACACACATACACACACACACACATAGTCACACACAGTCACACACACACACGTCCACAGCGCAGCAGGCACATGGAAGTGAAACAGTTTGGTGAAAACACTGTTGCCTTTAATGCCCTGATGCATAGTAACTTCATGATGACTCTCCAAAAACTGCACAGATTCATAGTAACTGGCAGGATCTCTCTGAGTGACTGTGAGAGGGTTTGACTGAAATGCATGTTTTGTGACATGACAGTATCTGTAGAAGTACTCAGCAAAGCTGTAATTTTCTGTAAACCTTCCAATCATGTGGGAGCCCAGGTTATCTCCCATAATGCCTGCGACAGTACCTCTATATGTCTTATCTTCAAAGGATATGCCTTTTTCCTCCAGCTCACACAAGTTCACTAAAAACCACTGAAAACGTCTTTCTCTATTACAGAGCAGTGCCAACTGTATTTGATCAACAGTTAATTGTTGGTGTGGATGGAAATTTCCCAGAGTGAAGTAAACAGCTAAAATGTTGTGCTTTTGCTTGGCAGATCCAAGAGGATTAGCTACCTCAAAAGCATCTTGAAAAAGCATCACTTTTAAAGACTCTGGGTCTGAAGAAAACATAGCATTAGATTGAATGACATGGCCATCAGTGAAATCACGGAGTGTGCCATCTTCAACCAGAGGTGGGTTAAAACTCTGCTGAGCTGCACTTTCATCTTTTAGCATTGCTTTGAGGCTTTGCAGTATTGGGATATAATGATAGTGCCTCTTCTGACCTCTATCATTGTACCCAACTGAGATTTCAACAGGCTGAACATAGTTAAAGTGTGTCTTGTAATATTGCAGGCTTCAATGGTGCGTATTGTTGCCCTCCAGGAAACATGGTATAAAGGTTCTTCCAGTGGTTGTCCAATAGGCTACAGAGAAATTATTGACCCATACACCAAATTAAAAGGAGTCACTCAGGGGAGAGAATCAGGAGGAATGATAATTTGGTATGAATCTGAATATACTGATTCAATAGAATTAATGAAGAGGTGAATTTTATATCAGCTGATGAAGACATATTCCTGCCCCACATACATTCCATACTGAAGGTTGTCATGACATTGTGTAAAGACATTGTTGTCGTGTTTTTTTAAGTCAACTTTTTTTTAATGTTTCCTCATTCCCCAAACAGAAAAACAACACTTGATAAGGTGTCTGTAAGAAGGAAGGAGGCACAGAGCCAGAAGTATAAGGAAATAGAATTACATACCCATCAGCAGATGAATGTGGGCAGACATGTTCCGGGACTTCCCTACATACGGTAGTTGGAGATCTCAATGGTAAACCCAAAGTTACACCCTTCTGTCAGACAAAGCAGGTGGAGAACTGAATGTTACTTTGCAGCTTCTCTCGCCCCCATTGGACCGAGATCAAATGCTTAGAAAAGTCACCTAACCGCTAAGTGGCAGCAGCCAGAGTCTAAGAGTTCTTGACAGAAACCTGGCTTCATGATGACGAGTTCACGCCTTTCTCCGAACTTCTTCCTCCCCGATGTGTCTTCCTCAGCTCCCCTCGGACCACCAGTAAAGGTGGAGGGCTAGCTGCTGTGTTTAAGTGTGCTTTTCAGTGTCGGGAGATTCCGTTTGACAGCAGCTCCAGCTTTGAGCTGCAGCTGTTTGAGTCAAATTTTCCAATGTCTGTGTTATGTGCGGTGGTGTATCGACCTCCAAAGTTTAATAAGGATTTTATCCAGGACTTTGCAGACTTTGTGGCTGGGATTGCGTTAAAATATGATCACTTTTTAATCGTTGGTGATTTCAATATATATGTGTTGCGAATCCAGACCTATGTCTAAGGATTTTCTTAATCTTATTGATTCTTTTAATTTCACACAGTCTGTCACTGGCCCGACACACAGAAAAGGACATACTTTGGACCTCGTGCTGTCATATGGTTTAGGTGTTGCCATTAGTGAAATATGCGACACATGTATTTCAGATCATCTGCCCGTCTTATTTACTGTGGTTGTCCCCTGCTCAGACGTTTCTACTGTGTACCGCTGTGTACGTGCAATTAACCCTTTAACTGCCTCACAGTTTTATGCTGCTTTTAAAGGCTCAGTGTTGTACAATCTCAAATATTGTAATCTTAATGTTGAGGAACTCACCAACCTATTTGACTGTAATTGTACTGAGATATTGGACTCTGTTGCTCCACTGAGGAAGAAACGCACTAAAGCCCTTTCAGAACCATGGCTGAACGATACTACCCACTCTCTCAGACGTGCCTGCAGAAAAGCTGAGAGAAAGTGGAAAAAGGATTAACTCCAAGCATCATTTGAAATTTTACAGGACACATTACATAAATACCAGGGAGCAGTTAAATCTGCTAAAACTATTTTTTTTTATCTCACCTGGTTGCTAGTAACACCCAGAGGCCTCAGGTTCTTTTTAAAGTGTTTAACTCTATTATCAACCCTTGTGAAACTGACTGTGCTGTGCCATCCACATTGTTGCATGCAAACCCTTGGGGTCTATTTAAAAAAAACATAACATTCTGTTCCATTGTTTTGCAGACAATGTACAAATATATTTACCTGTGAAAAACAATGATAACGACGACCTACATACGGTAGTTGGAGATCTTAATGGTAAACCCAAAGTTACAGCCTTCTGTCAGACAAAGCAGGTGGAGAACTGAATGTTACTTTGCAGCTTCTCTCGCCCCCATTGGACCGAGATCAAATGCTTAGAAAAGTCACCTAACCGCTAAGTGGCAGCAGCCGGAGTCTGAGAGTTCTTGACAGAAACCTGGCTTCATGATGACGAGTTCACGCCTTTCTCCGAACTTCTTCCTCCCCGATGTGTCTTCCTCAGCTCCCCTCGGACCACCAGTAAAGGTGGAGGGTTAGCTGCTGTGTTTAAGTGTGCTTTTCAGTGTCAGGAGATTCCGTTTGACAGCATCTCCAGCTATGAGCAATTCATTCTGCTAAAACTCATTTTTCATCTCACCTGGTTGCTAGTAACACCCAGAGGCCTCAGGTTCTATTATCAACCCTTGTTAAAGTGACTGTGCTGTGCCATCCACATTGTTGTGTGAAATCTTCCTGAAACACTTCATTGATAAAATTGCTGGTCTGAGTTTTTCATCCACTGCTTTTACCAGTGACCCCTCTGTTCCTCCGTTATGCCCAGCTGTCTTCCAGCAGTTTGAGCCAGTTTCATTCCACCTTCTCTACACAGTTAAGCAGCTTCGTCCTGCAAACTGCCTGCTGGACAGTATCCCTGCACGCTTACTCAAAGATGTTTTAACACTGTTGGGTCAAGTATTTTATCCTTGGTTAATACATCTCTCAGCTCAGGGTGTGTTCCAGCTGCTTTTAAACATGCTGTTGTGCAACCACTTTTAAAAAAGAAGAATCTGGATCCTTCAGTTTTCTCTAATTTTAGACCTATTTGTAAACTTCCCTTTCTATCAAAAGTCTTGGAGAGGGTTGTTTTTAATCAATTTCAATCATTTTTAGATGATTTTAGTATTTATGAAAAGTTCCAATCTGGTTTTAAGCCCCGCCACAGTACTGAAACTGCCCTTCTAAAAGTTTATAATGACCTTCTCTTAGCAGTTGACTCAGGAAACTCTGCTGTTTTAGTGCTTTTAGATTTGACTGCTGCCTTTGACAATGTCAACCACTCTATCCTTTTATCCTGACTCAAACAAAGTGTTGGCATTACGGGCATAGCCCTCAAATGGTTTCAATCTTACTTGACAGATAGGAGTTTTGCTGTCCACCTTGGTAATTGCTCTTCATCTCCCTTTTTCTTGGGGGAGGTCCCCCAAGGTTTCATTTTTGGACCCATGCTCTTTTCTCTGTACATGCTGCACTTGGGGTCCATTTTAAAAAAACACAACATTCCGTTCCATTGTTTTGCAGACAATGTACAAATCTATTTACCTGTAAAAAACAATGATAAGGACACACTTCAGTCTTTGCTTAACTGCTTGACAGATCTCAAAATATGGTTGGATCAGAATTGTCTCTGTCTTAATGACAATAAGACTGGAATTGTTGTGTTTGGTCATGCTGAACATTTTAGTGCCTGTGTAGATGCTCTTGGTACTTTAGGTTCCCATATTTGTCCTTTTACCAAGAATCTAGGTGTGATTTTTGACAGTGCTTTTAAATTTGACAAACAGATTAGTTCTGTTATTAAAACCAGTTTCTTCCAGCTGAGACTTTTGGCTAAGGTCAAGCCCTACCTGCTACGCAAAGACTTCGAAAGAGTCATACATGCATTTATTACATCTCGATTAGACTACTGTAACTCTTTATATGTTGGATTGGATCAGTCATCCCTTTGTCAGTTACAGTTAGTCCAGAACGCAGCAGCTCGACTTTTAACCGGGATCAAAAAGCGTGACCACATTACACCAGTGTTGGCCACGCTTCACTGGCTTCCTGTCTGTTTCAGGATTGAGTTTAAAATTGTATTGCTTGTTTTGAAGATTTTGAATGGGTTGTCGCCTTCTTATTTATCAAAGTCCACACACCTGTCAAAGCACTGACGTCTTCCAATTAGATGCTCCTCGATGTACCCAGATCCAGGTTAAAAAATAAAGGTGACAGAGCCTTTGCAGTGACTGCTCCAAACCTCTGGAATAGTTTACCTATTCACATGAGAACATCTTGGACCTTTTAAACATTCAAGTCCTTGCTTAAGACCCACTACTATTCGTTGGCTTTCAATTCAAGTTGAGCTTTGACACCTTGTCCTTTTTTTTTCTTTTTTTTTCTACTGTTGGTTATTTTTTTATTGTGTATTGTGTATTGTTTGTGTATATTATCTTTTTTTTTTTTTTTAGCTTGTTAAGCACTTTGGTCAACTATGGTTGTTTTTAAACGTGCTATATAAATAAAATTGAACTGAACTGAATTGAACTGAAGGGTGGGAGAATAATTGTGGAATTTGTTTCAAAAGAATTAACCCATCAGGTGATGCTGTTTCACGACAGCACTGAACCAACTGGTTCATGGGATGTAACTTTTACTTTAGTTTTCTCTGAAACTCTGAAACGCTTAATACTGGACCAATGTCAAAGACTGTTGTTACCATCAGTCACTTAGACACAAAAACATGGAAAATAATAAAATGTTTTTTGCAAATTTGAGGAAGTTTTTTAGAATTTTGCCATTTCCATCAACATTTTCTAATGGGATACTTTAAAATGCACATACAAATATGTTGATGGAAACATGACTTGTGTCAGATATGTGGACAATTTATTAAAGGGAAAAATCCCACAAATTTGAAAGTACATTTGAGAAGCGTGCATAAGGAGGCTAACCTAGCTTACCTTAACAAGGTAAAGGAGAACGCAAAACCCCTTTGCCAAAAACAGAAGCTAACCCCGGGACAGGGCATGGATGTATGTCAATTTAAACAAAATCAAATGAAAAATGCACTTTTAAAGAATCTGAGTGTGCCATCTTCAACCAGAGGTGGATTAAAGCTCTGCTGAGCTGCACTTTCATCTTTTAGCATTGCTTTGAGGCTCTGCAGTATTGGGATATCATGATAGTGCCTCTTCTGCCCTCTATCATTATACCCAAGTGAGATTTCAACAGGCTGAACATAGTTAAAGTGTGTCTTGTAACATTGCAGCATTCAATGGTGCGTAGTTAAAGGACCATTTGCATGCAAGGCCTCATGCATTGGGCTCTGCTCATGATGTGTTAATGTCTCTGTTTGAACACCATACTGTTCAAGGTCTTGAGATAGTACATCCATTGTGTATTCATTTTGAATATTCTGAAGAATTTTCATTTCATTTGCTATCTCTGTAATTGTGGAGGCTGGGACTAAATACTTTGCCTGCAAACCTAAGTAAAACAAAGCTAGATAATCTGTGTAGGCATCTTGCACTTTATCATTATCAACATCCTTACATTGGTTGTTTATCAGTGTTTTAAGCCCCCAACGTCTCCTTCCAGGCAACGCTGCCTGGAAGGCACTAGGATTAGGCAATGGTTATGGTTAAGGTTATGGTTATGGTTAGGGTTAAGGTTAGGATTAGGTACCTTGAAGTCAACGGTCGCAGCGCTGCCTGGAAGGAGATGTTGGGGGCTTAAAACACCATCAAGCACTTTGGTCTGCATCACTCACATCCATTACATCAGGTCCATTCTCTGGTGCTATCTGAGTGACACCCCACCCTCTGTGATTCCTGGACATATGAGATGAAAAGGATGTCTTTACATTGAAATTCTTATTACATTCATCAAAGGGACAAGTTATAGTTAGACCCTCTAGTATGTGTCCACTTAAGTGAGACATGAGCCCTTTAACATCTGCATATTCTCTGCTGCAATAGTTCAATGAACACTTCAACTGTACAGACACAATCTGGTTCCAAGTTTGTCTGGTCCGCAGATCTGGGTTGTGTTCGTGACATATGAACAGCAAAGCAGTTGAATGAGGAAAACCTTCTTCCGCAATCTTTATGGCCACGTAAAAACAATACATTGCGGACATGTCTATGTGATCTGCAGTGCTTTAGATATTCAGTCAGTGAGACGCATTGAAAGTCACAAACACTACAAGCCAACATAATGGTAATCTAACGTTAATCCTCCCTCCACCAAGCAAATTCAGATTGTTCAAAGAAAAAGAAACGGAAACTGAACTGTTAATACGTTAATATGGTTTGAGTCTAGTAGAGTAGACGAGTAGCTTGCAAGGCTTAACTTAGCTACTGAGCAGCAGTCAGTGCACGAAGCCTCACAAAACGAACATTTTCCGTGTAAATACGTTAACGTTAATAATAAAAAAAACGGTTAACTCACGTTAGTCGGCCCTGTTTTAGCTTGCAATATCTGGTTAGCTAGCTCAATAGTCTGCCCAACCGTGAGATGGGCACAGAGGGCTAACTTTAGCATTTTTAACGTTAGCTAGTCAACTACTGCCAACGGGCCTGTAACCTACGTACTGTTTAGCTGCAGTGGAGAAATAACAGCAGAAAGAGGAAATTTTGTATACTAAAAGACGCTAACTTTGAAAGATTACCACTGTATTTGACTAATTTGGATCTCTGAAGCATGATATCAGCTTCAGATAATCTTTTTGAGTACACTTTCTCTTAAAGATGGGACTGTGTGGCTGGGATTGCATTAAAATATGATCACTCTTTAATCGTTGGTGATTTCAATATACATGTGTGTTGCGAATCCAGACCTATGTCTAAGGATTTTCTTAATCTTATTGATTCTTTTAATTTCACACAGTCTGTCACTGGCCCGACACACAGAAAAGGACATACTTTGGACCTCGTGCTGTCATATGGTTTAGGTGTTGCCATTAGTGAAATATGCGACACATGTATTTCAGATCATCTGCCCGTCTTATTTACTGTGGTTGTCCCCTGCTCAGACGTTTCTACTGTGTACCGCTGTGTACGTGCAATTAACCCTTTAACTGCCTCACAGTTTTATGCTGCTTTTAAAGGCTCAGTGTTGTACAATCTCAAATATTGTAATCTTAATGTTGAGGAACTCACCAACCTATTTGACTGTAATTGTACTGAGATATTGGACTCTGTTGCTCCACTGAGGAAGAAACGCACTAAAGCCCTTTCAGAACCATGGCTGAATGATACTACCCACTCTCTCAGACGTGCCTGCAGAAAAGCTGAGAGAAAGTGGAAAAAGGATTAACTCCAAGCATCATTTGAAATTTTACAGGACACATTACATAAATACCAGGGAGCAGTTAAATCTGCTAAAACTATTTTTTTTATCTCACCTGGTTGCTAGTAACACCCAGAGGCCTCAGGTTCTTTTTAAAGTGTTTAACTCTATTATCAACCCTTGTGAAACTGACTGTGCTGTGCCATCCACGTTGTTGCATGCAAACCCTTGGGGTCTATTTAAAAAAAAACATATCATTCCGTTCCATTGTTTTGCAGACAATGTACAAATATATTTACCTGTGAAAAACAATGATAACGACGACCTACATACGGTAGTTGGAGATCTTAATGGTAAACCCAAAGTTACAGCCTTCTGTCAGACAAAGCAGGTGGAGAACTGAATGTTACTTTGCAGCTTCTCTCGCCCCCATTGGACCGAGATCAAATGCTTAGAAAAGTCACCTAATCGCTAAGTGGCAGCAGCCGGAGTCTGAGAGTTCTTGACAGAAACCTGGCTTCATGATGACGAGTTCACGCCTTTCTCCCAACTTCTTCCTCCCCGATGTGTCTTCCTCAGCTCCCCTCGGACCACCAGTAAAGGTGGAGGGCTAGCTGCTGTGTTTAAGTGTGCTTTTCAGTGTAAAATTGCTGGTCTGAGTTTTTCATCCACTGCTTTTACCAGTGACCCCTCTGTTCCTCCGTTATGCCCAGCTGTCTTCCAGCAGTTTGAGCCAGTTTCATTCCACCTTCTCTACACAGTTAAGCAGCTTCGTCCTGCAAACTGCCTGCTGGACAGTATCCCTGCACGCTTACTCAAAGATGTTTTAACACTGTTGGGTCAAGTATTTTATCCTTGGTTAATACATCTCTCAGCTCAGGGTGTGTTCCAGCTGCTTTTAAACATGGTGTTGTGCAACCACTTTTAAAAAAGAAGAATCTGGATCCTTCAGTTTTCTCTAATTTTAGACCTATTTCTAAACTTCCCTTTCTATCAAAAGTCTTGGAGAGGGTTGTTTTTAATCAATTTCAATCATTTTTAGATGATTTTAGTATTTATGAAAAGTTCCAATCTGGTTTTAAGCCCCGCCACAGTACTGAAACTGCCCTTCTAAAAGTTTATAATGACCTTCTCTTAGCAGTTGACTCAGGAAACTCTGCTGTTTTAGCGCTTTTAGATTTGACTGCTGCCTTTGACAATGTCAACCACTCTATCCTTTTATCCTGACTCAAACAAAGTGTTGGCATTACGGGCATAGCCCTCAAATGGTTTCAATCTTACTTGACAGATAGGAGTTTTGCTGTCCACCTTGATAATTGCTCTTCATCTCCCTTTTTCTTGGGGGAGGTCCCCCAAGGTTCCATTTTGGGACCCATGCTCTTTTCTCTGTACATGCTGCCCTTGGGGTCCATTTTAAAAAAAAACATAACATTCCGTTCCATTGTTTTGCAGACAATGTACAAATCTATTTACCTGTAAAAAACAATGATAAGGACACACTTCAGTCTTTGCTTTACTGCTTGACAGATCTCAAAATATGGTTGGATCAGAATTGTCTCTGTCTTAATGACAATAAGACTGGAATTGTTGTGTTTGGTCATGCTGAACATTTTAGTGCCTGTGTAGATGCTCTTGGTACTTTAGGTTCCCATCTTTGTCCTTTTACCAAGAATATGGGTGTGATTTTTGACAGTGCTTTTAAATTTGACAAACAGATTAGTTCTGTTATTAAAACCAGTTTCTTCCAGCTGAGACTTTTGGCTAAGGTCAAGCCCTACCTGCTACGCAAAGACTTTGAAAGAGTCATACATGCATTTATTACATCTCGATTAGACTACTGTAACTCTTTATATGTTGGATTGGATCAGTCATCCCTTTGTCAGTTACAGTTAGTCCAGAACGCAGCAGCTCGACTTTTAACCGGGATCAAAAAGCGTGACCACATTACACCAGTGTTGGCCACGCTTCACTGGCTTCCTGTCTGTTTCAGGATTGAGTTTAAAATTGTATTGCTTGTTTTTAAGCTTTTGAATGGGTTGTCGCCTTCTTATTTATCAAAGTCCACACACCTGTCAAAGCACTGACGTCTTCCAATCAGATGCTCCTCGATGTACCCAGATCCAGGTTAAAAAATAAAGGTGACTAAGCCTTTGCAGTGGCTGCTCCAAACCTCTGGAATAGTTTACCTATTCACATAAGAACATCTTGGACCTTTTAAACATTCAAGTCCTTGCTTAAGACCCACTACTATTCGTTGGCTTTCAATTCAAGTTGAGCTTTGACACCTTGTCCCTGGAATACAACCAGCAATAGTAAACGGCTATTGCAGTCTGTATTATCATTTTGGACACTGATTTTAATTTTAAATGGAGTACGTCCTCACTGCGCACTAAATCTATGGTTTAATTCTAGCTGGAGGCCTTTGTTTGCATTTCATTCCCTCTCTTTTTTTCTCACCTTCTTTCATGTCGCCTCTCAATTGTCACCTATTGAATATAGGCAGACATGCTATGAAAAAGTTTTTAAAAATGGATAAATTGAAAATGATGTAATCGGTTTTGGGACACAAACATTGCACAACATCAGTCAAATTCATTGTTTGCACTGTGAGCTTAAAACATACAGCAACAGGAAATGTTGGTCCCATCAAGTGGAGTATGTTTGCTCAAAGATATGTCAGCATCTATATTTTTTAAGACGACTTAGAGTTCATGGATTGGACAAAGATACCATGCTACTGTTTTACAAGGCAACCATTGAATCTATTGTTCGTTATGGTATTATGGCTTGGTTCGGTAACCTGTCTGTTAAATTAAAATCACAGCTCCAAAACTTGATAATTGAAAAATAATTGGCCAAATGCCACCAACTCCTCTTCAGGAGCTCTTCGAGGAGGTGGTGAGGAAACAGGGTCTCAAAATCACCAACGACCCAAATCACATCCTGTATAGTGAGTTTGAGCTGATGCCTTCAGGCAGAAGGTACAGGTTACCAAACTGCAGGCTTAAAAGTTACAAATTCTCATTTGTGCCGCTTCAATCAAATTAATTAAGAGATAAGATGTGTGTGTACTGGCTGCAGTGATGTTTATGTGACTGATAGTACTAAATAAGATATGTGGTACTTAACATTATGGTTATAGGATGTGCAATGATAGGGTACTGGTGCAATATTTATATATATATATATATATATATATATATATATATATATATATATATATGCTATGTTAAATTTGATATGGTATTATGCAATTGGGCATTGTGCAATACAGAAGTTATTGAACAAAGCATTTAACATTTAGCAGTTAACGGGAAATGTGCAATCATTATCAAAATTAAGTGCAATACGAGGGGGAGGATGTGTTGTGGGTTCTCTTCTGTTCTTCTGTGAACGTGAGGAAAGGTAGGGGTGTATTGTTTGTGGTTATTAGATGTTCATTGAAGCATTGGATGAGATAATGTATGATTATGTTCTATGTAGGTTAACTGTATGTTTATTGTGTGTTTATGTGCAATGTGTCACCATTTGTTTCTCTCGAATGCCCAAGACAAATTTCTCCTATAGGAGACAATAAAGGCTTATCTTATCTTATCTATACCACCCTTATTATAAACATAACTGCATAATTCATGTTGTGACATTGTGAGCTAAAAATGTTTTTTTTATTGTAACATTTGCCAAGAAAACCACAGTTATACACATAGGCTACACAACCAGCAATACACACACTTTCACTCAGTCAATCACATATGATTCATGTGTTTTGTGTTGAATGGAAATGGGAGGAGCTGAAGAAGCCTATCTTGTAGGGAACAAGTCATGATGAGGCTCTCTGAAGCAGAGAAATGAGGTACAAGACAATCACACCATAGTGCTTTTCACTCTGTCGAAGATCTGTTGGACTTTTACTGCAGGGACACATCCTTCCCTCACAATGGTGATGGTCCCTGTGGAAAGAGTGAGATGGGCTTGAGTTAGAAAGTTCCTGTGAAAACAAAAAAAGAGAGAAAGTATTGGGAATATTTTTGCAATTCACCTTCATCAATCTTCAGGCAGTTAACCACGGTGGAAGCAACAACTTCATTTGAGTCCCCTTGGATCTTGTGTCCCAGTCGACTGCAGCAAAAAGAGTGGTGCCAACATGGTCATAAGCTGGTCCCACTCCTACACAGTATAAATTAAAACTGCGCTGAATACTGATAATTAATATTAATAATCTGGAAAAAGTTGAAAACTGAACCCAGTAACATTTAAACTGAACAGTTTACCTAGTTTGAACAGCCAGTCTCCTTTGCTGACGATGCAGCAGATGCCGCCTGGATACACATTCCTCATAAACTCCTAGAGCAGAGGGCTGAAGGGAGGCTTGGCTGCCACCAGCTGCTCCACGTTAGAGATGCAAATGCAGATGGGCTTCTCTGCTGGTCTGTCCTGGACGAGGTCACAGATAACAGGTTGATGAAGACAAAATGTTGAAATTGGATAAAATGATCTGTGATATATCAAACTTCCAAATGATACAAACTACCAGTATGTTTTTCATTCTTACTTTAATATTGTATATTTTCTCTATAGCTTGAGGATTCTTGCAGGAGGCAGCCAGGGCATACACAGTGTCTGTGGGAATACCACACACTCCTCCTTCTTTCAGTAGGCCAGCGATCTTCAGGAGACCACTGGTGAGTCGGGAATTAGCCACAGGACAGGGAACCTCCGGAGCAGATTCCTGCTTCACTTTCTCCTGAGACAGGCGACAGAGGGAGGGACATTTAAAAAAAAAAAATGAACAGGATCAAATATGACAGACCACTGTAGAATTAGCAGAAGAATGCAAAAGGAGTGTTTTAATTGGTTACCTTTCTTAAGGGAGGGCCCATAGGTAGCAGTCTTTGTGAGAAGATACAGTTCACCAGTGACGCCAGAGCTCCATATATACAAATTGTTGAAAGTAGTTCAAGCATGGCAACTGTAAAGAAAATGTCAGAATGTTTCAATATATCAAGTTTTTACTGATATGATTTTCATTTTCGTTTATTTCTATTTTAAAACATAAATGTGATCAGAATGAGGCTTTGTCCATACTTACTTTCAAGCTCATAAGGCAGTCGCTGCAGAGTGGAAAGCAGGAAACAGACCAGAACAACCTCCATGACTGCTGTTAGAAACAGCAAAACCAGGTTCCTGTCAGCAGCTGACATAGACAAAGGAAGGATCAAAACAAGCTCAAAAACAAACTAATTAATTAAGTCTTCTATTAAAAGATCCTGTTGACCTTACCAATCAGCATAAGGAAAGCATTAATGACCAAGAGAGCAATGGCTCCAGCTGTAAAACCGTAAGCTTCCTCTGTGAAAAGCTGAAGGATGTCACCTAGAAAAAAAAACTTGGGATCAGAATTTTGTGTAAATCAGTGAGAACATGTCTTCATTTTAATACATGTTTGTATAAACGTTTGTATGTACAAAGGTAGGATTCATCCTGGATGAACTTGAATGAAGAGCTGAGAGAGCTGCAACCCCATTTGAAAGGTAGAACAGGGCGTCTGAACCCTGGTCAGTTTGAGGTAGGGGCTCTGGGTCCCCCTGCTCGGCACTGCAGCACTTCAAAGCCTTCTTCAACTGGTCAGAGGCGATGGGCTGTGGTCCTACAGGGATTAGAGACTTCTCTGCTATGGCGTTGATGAGACGCGAGAAAGTGCCATACAGGGAGGCTGTGGTGAACAGGGAGCAGGCTACACCAAAGAAGATGTAGTATCCCTGGAGAGGAATCTGGGGGATTGTTGAGAGTGTAAGCAGGAGAAACAACATGTTGTGGATCAGCTCTAGGACATCTGTGTTCAGGCTTCCCACACAGAGCACCATGCCTGCCATCACAAAGAACCAATTTCCCACCATTGTTACCCTACCTGAGGCCACATTAATGTCCTCTGCAACCAGAGCAGATACCACAAATTCATCCCAAGCTTTGATCAGCCAATATGTGGCATGAAGACCAAACTTAGTGGTGTGGTAGCAGTCTTGGCGCAGATGGGCATAGTAGCTGGAGAACAGCTGGGCAACTGTGATGACTTCATGTACCCAAAGCTGTAGAAAGCAAAGATGAAGGAGGCAACAGTGTCACAGAAGAAACCCAAGGCCATGGGCTCTGCATATTTTGTGTTTTTCTTCTTCTCCTGGCCAATGCTCTGGGCGCTTGCTGAGCAGAAGAACATTAAAAAGGGGGGTACCGAAGCCTTTGAGGACTAGACGTTGAGTCAGACCTTTTACGAGCAGTGCAGCTGAACCATAGATGGCAAAAATCAGAATGAGCAACTCCAGAACCCCAGAGAGCACGAGAGCCCAGGAGCTCGCTACCAGACCCACTGCTTCAAAAACTAAGGTGGCTGTGATGGCCCCAAAAACAAAAGGCATGATGTAATTGACCATGGCAGAGCAGAAGGCTAGGAGAAAGGACAGAAGGATATAAGGGACCAGACCAGCGATTGCTGACTCTTTTATGGACAGCAAAAAATGGCTAACTGGAATCTCTGTGGTGGCATTCAGAGACATATTGCTCATCATGTTTGTGGACAGGGACACATTGTTCATCATCTGATGTGGCATTGATGCTATTGCAGGAATTTCAGCTAAGGCACCAAAGTAGATTCGGGTGGCACCATAACTGCCCCAAAGAGCAGCATAGCCAATGAACGCAGTGCCACTCAGATGATCGTATCTTCTAAAGGAAATCAGTCCAGCCACCAGTTGGCATATACCACCAATCAAAATGAGATGAACACCTATAAAAAACAAAACATGGAATTGAAATTACTAAGATATTTTTATATTATTTTTTTATAATATAATTTTCGCCGATTTACTAAAAGGTTTACCTGCAAGTATGTTTTCCACCCCGACTGGTGCATTGCCAGTGTGTGTTGTATTGAAGTTCTGTAGCAGTACGAGGAATGCACTTATCCCATTGGATAACATGCCTAACACTCCTGGTTCACCATAGAAACTGGCTGGAAACCCATCTGATGTTGCCATCCTGTCTTTGTTGTCAAGCTGCAGTTTCACTGAAACAGTGAAACAAATGACACAGACAACATATCCATGAATGTACGTACGTTTTCCATTAAGTAAGTATAATGTGCAATATCAAATGCAGAAATCACCCCCAAAATCTAAGAATACAACAGTATCACCGAATAGTATCACTGTGTTGCTCAAATATGGATGCAAACTAAAATCACAGAGAGAGAGAGAGGTCACTGTTGTGTGTGGTCGGAAAGTACAACATGGCTGTTTGCACAGCATTTTACTTTTTTTTTAAAGACTAAAAGCTAATTACATAAAAAAAAAAATATATATATATATATATACATTTTATATATATATATATATACTGAGTACTCAGGGCCCTTATGTGAGGAGGGCCCAAAAATATGCTTAAATAAATAGCTGTGGATGCACTGATGAACTGTTGAGTTGTTCTGAAGCAGGGATAAACGTTTGTCATAAATAAGGCCTCCCTGTGTGTAGGAGGAGTTCATGAAAATTCCCCACAGTCTGCAACCTGAGCGGTGACATCACTTCTCTTCACCTTAGATAGTAAAGTTCCACTCCTTCCTCCTCCTCTTCTGAGGATTGTGATGCTGGTCAAGACGATGATGATGGTGGTCAACGTGAAAATTTAAATTTAATCTGATAAGGTTTTGTTTAGGATATGCCTCTGTTGCCAGCCCTGCCCTGTTCCTCCCAGGCCAGTGTCATAGCCCTGGACTATATAAGCAGGTCTCAATCCAAAAAGCACCACCGTCCTTTCAACAACCTGTTAACTGCAAACCTACTGCATCTGAGAGAAAGAAAAAAGAAGAGCAACAACTGACTGAAGCTATGATCTCCAAATTACAGGTAAAGATATAAAATATTTTTACAGGACTATTTCTGATTAATAGGGATCTACTGTAATTATGAATTTTGTTCAGCCTAAGTAAGTCAAATACATTGCTAGGTATGCCTAAAACTGTTCAACTTTATCCAGTCTAGGATTTAATACAAAATTCTAAAATCACAATATAGTTTTAACGATGTAGGTGTTTTTTTAGAAGATGGTAGGGGAGAATTTAACAGAGATCTTCTTAAATGTTGCACAGATTACACATACTGTACCACACCTGTAACAGTATACAATAGCTCTTTTAAAGGGGCACACAGGCTCAGTTTTCACTTAAGTGATGCAAATATCCACTAAAGGGTTCATTTAATTAGATCTGAGTCTGACAAAGAAAAGGCAGAAAATCTGTCTGTGTGTTTAGGATCTGTAATGAATCTGTAAGAAAATAACACATAATTATAATAAAATTAAGTCACACTTAGTGGTTTACAGGTGCCAGTAAAGATATTCTGTACTCTGTCCTACAGAAAACCATTAGACCAGTGTGGGCTGTTAGAGGACTGCATAAATCTGCAGTGGAAGGTAAACTTAACTCTGTTCTTTTGTTCTACTACAAGAAGACATTTCTCTATGGTGCAGCCATTCCAAACAGCATTTTTACTTTTAGACAACTAAAACTAAACATTTCTCTTTTATCTACTTCTTATCTCATTCTTTATTTGTGCAAACACCATTTTTTGCTCCTTCCCCCTGCAGTCTTGAAGCGCCCGGCCCCTGAGGACACAGTCACAGCCAGCTTTGGGAAGTTCATCAGTGAAGTAAAGCCCCAGCACTTGTCCTCTGTGGTGCTCCACCGCAGCAAAAGGATGGTGCTGGACAGCATTGGAGTTGGTGTGATTGGCAGCACAACAGATGTGTTTGAGCTGGCTCTGCAGCACTGCCAGGTGAGGAAGATGGGAAAGAAATAATTTTAAGGTCTTATCTGATATGAAGCAGTAAGACAGATGAAATAAATTGCTTGACCTTATACAAACAGTAGTTGTAAGTCAGCTATGTGAGTCCAAAAAAAAAATCCCAGGTTATTATTATGCTCAATTGCATCTTGGAACAGGCAGGGTTTTAATGTCTGGTGACCTTTTTCTCCAAGTTTCTGTGTTTGACATATGACTTACAAAGAAACGTA